>NC_045555.1:41453718-41514139 GCF_009769535.1 Thamnophis elegans
CAATTCAACCCGACAGACTCTGTGTTCCACAACTTCTAATCTAATCAAGGTTTAAGAATACCTGTAAATGTAGCCAAGTTTATTCGAACAGCCTACATAATAAGCAGCAGATAACAGCTGTCTAACTTCTTGTTAATGGGTCTTACTCAACATTATTGCCATCTGTCCTTTCAAGTAGATATTGTCTCTCTCTCCCTCTTTGAACACTGTAGTGATAAATGATGTGTGAATTGTTTTAACTTGATTTTACTCATTTTAATACTAAAATATTGTAGTGTTATTTTAGTCTGTGGTAATGGAGAATCACTATTTACAACACGACATATAAATACAATATATATCATATATATTTAAAATATCCAGGTTTTTCCCAAAGATGCTTTTTCAGGAGGCAAGTGGACTTTCTTGTTTTTTTTTCTTTTGAAGATGTTTTGCTTCTCATCCAAGAAGCTTCTTCAGTTCTGACAGCTGAAGAAGCTTCTTGGATGAGAAGTAAAACATCTTCAAAAGAAAAAACAAGAAAGTCCAATTGCCTCCTGAAAAAGCACCTTTGGGAGTATTTTCTCCCCATGTTTTACAAATGTAAAAATGCACAAATATATTTAAGTATTATTCTATGCTTGCCTCTTGAATCAAATTATTCTCATGGACTTCAATGCTTGTAATTATAATAGGTATCTGTTTTCAGGGTCTTTTTGGTAAATCCCTTTTTTTAACCATGACAATATTCTGTGATTGAGAACAATATGTTTTTCTTTCCTTTGTCATGCAAATTATTATTATAATTTCTGAGGCTTATTTTTAGATTTTGTGTTAGCTCAATGTTGTGCAGTGCCCAGACTGATTAATATAGTCATGATGTCAACAAATAAAAAAGGGTGATATAGTTCCAAATAGACAGACTCAAAAAAATATCATCTGAACTAGAAGAAACATTTGCTCCCGTCCGTTACCATCCTCCACTATTATCTTACTTTGGGTTTTTGTTCTAAATGAAATACCAATTATTAATAACAATAGCAAGAGGAGATAGACTTATATACTCTTCCTCAGTACTTTACACCACTCTCAATGTCAACATATTGCCCCCAAAAAGCTGGGTTCTAATTTTACCGACGGATGGAAGGCTGAATCAACCTTGAGCCAGTCAAGATTGAACTCCTGGCAGTGGGCTGAGTTAGAAGTTAAATTAGAATTTATGCTTTCAGGGGAAGCTTAATTGCACAATTACAAATGCTATTTTTTTCCCTTTTCATTAAGTTCATTTTTTCCTTTCACTGATGAAAACAAGCTGCTTCCTCTTGTCTTCAAGTGTTCTTTGATGTCAGAAAAGAACATTCAATGCTGCTTAGTAGCAAAATTAAATGATATAAAAATGTCTAAATGACCTGCCTTGTGAATTAAGATTATATTTTAAAATCATTTTCATGTTGACCTGTCCAACTTAGTTTCATTTTATCGGACTTGTACTTTTAAACAAAAGTTCTCACTGAATCCAAATAATGGGGGAGGCAGAGGGAGGGAAGGAAGGAGGAAGGGAAAGAGATCAGATCATTTTTCTTTTTCTTAAAAATGTAGAGGGTTCAAATCACATCTGAGCTTCAGTTAATGGTGGCACCTCAAGACACACCTATTCTTTCTGTCCTTAGGTGTGTATTTCACTAGATATAAAGTTATCACAGGAGAATGTTGATGGGGGAGTAATTTTGTCTATGTACACTAAAGTTGAGAAAGGAAGACAGCCCTAAACAAACAAGGCAATGTGGTATTACTCTAACAAGGGATCCATTGCTTACAACTTCTTGCTTTTGAAGTTCTGAGCCTTTTGTCTGGATGAGAATACAGAACATCTCAGATAAAATTAAGAGGGAACATTAAGAGGGAACATCTCAGATAAAATTAAGAGGGAACAAAGACATGAAAGAAAGATATGTCCTAGTGATGAAATCATGGCCAAAGAAGATCAGGAAAAAAAGATTTAAAGCTTTGTGGTGGTATGGTCATTCCATTGTAAATCTGAATTTTTGTGCCCTTAATATCCAGGTTATTCCCCCTTTCTAGCTACTTTTTATACTGAATCCACTGTGTCTTTAGGTCAGATAATATCATGAATACTCCCCCCAGAGTTGGTGCACTCTCCCTCCCTCTCTCTTTCTCCCACTCTTTCTCTTCCCCTCTCTCTGTCATCTCCTAAAGTATATGCCTATTTTATATTATGCACAAACAACTAATTCCCACAACACCGTCAAATTATTTACTAAGACTGTAGTACTATTATTCTTCTCATCCTTCCTAGTGCCCTATCTCTTCCCACTTATGACTATAACCATGTTGTTTGTATCTTTATGATTTATATTGTTTTATTTGTTTCCTAGTATGAATTGATTGCTTATTAGTAATCTATGATTTTCACTGTGTTGTATCTTATGATTCTTGGTGAATGTATTTTATTTTATCTTTATGTGCACTGAGAGCATATGCACCAAAGACAAATTCCTTGTGTGTTCAATCACACTTGGCCAATACAGAATTCTATTCTATTCTATTCTATTCTATTCTATTCTATTGTTTTCAGTTTTTCAAAACTATTTTTTTAACTTGGCCAAAGAGTAGGAAACAAATTTTCTTAGACTCTTCAATTGTTTCCAATGGTCTTTTAGGAGGCTTTTTGTAGTTTTTCTCAGCATCCAAATCAAATCAAAAGCAAAACTTTATTACAGCTTTTGGGCCAAAAAGCAGAACGCTAAAATATATAAAGCTATAAGTATGAATAAAACTTTTTAAAAAGGCAGGTCATAAAGGTATAGTAATAACTGTAATCCAAATCCCAGTAGAATCACCAAAAATGTGTGTTAATTTCAATTGTGGGTAGGATACAAGAAATGTTAGCACAAAAATCAGGCAATATGGAAAGATAAGTCACTTTGAAGCAGTAACAGACAGACATTGTGTTCTCTAACAGCACCATTCTTTAAAATGGGATAAATATCCTTTATCTTCTGAGATCCCCTAGAGAGAGACCAACACAGGAGCAAATGGTTAAGAGATTCCACAAAGCGAACTCCACATGAGCAAAAGCTATGCTGAATAGGGATGTTTTTCTATCATTTCCACATAATCAGCTGTTCTGCTCTGTTTATATCAGAAAGATGTTTGTATATTAAATGGATGAATGATGATGTAAGGAATAATTGATATATACATGAATTGAAATACTTAACCACTATATGGATTAATAATTAATAATGGGATGATTGGTGACATTATGGTCAATTGAAAATATGAATGTATATTATAAATTAATGGGAATCCTTTGATCTATTCTTCGCTCTTTCTTCTTAGAGATAGGTGACACTATAATACTTTAAAGACTCATTGTTATTTGATAGATAATTATGAATTTAAGGAAATAAGGATTGTTACAAATGAAAGAATATTAATGGTAATTTGAATACATAATGCCCAATGACAGTGAAATACTCAGTTATGTTTAATGTAAACCAGTGATGTTAACCCTGAGCTTAAGAATTGGTGCACAAAAACCTGTAACCAAACGACATGCTTGATGAAATGGAGGAAAGTTGTTTTTTGTTCTGCTCTTGCTGTGTTTTGTATGTGTTGTTTTGTTTAAAAAAGAATAAAAATATATTTTAAAAAACCTCTTTAACAGAAAGGGAGTTTCACTGGATCTGTAGTATCTGAGAGAATTTGCAGTATCTACTTTGAACAGATAACAAACAAAATAGTCATTCATATCACTCAATAGGTATGACTTTAGTATTTGCCTTGAATTTTGAATGAAATAACTTTGTTTTAGAAAGTATTCGATATAGAGAAGACAAAGGATAGCCAAGCAATATGAAGAAAGGATGATGATAGATGATAGATTAGATAGATAGATAGATAGATAGATAGATAGATAGATAGATAGATAGATAGATAGATAGATAGATGATAGAGATATTATAGAGAGAGACATAAAAAATAAATATAGATGTTGGATGGATGGATGGATGGATGGATGGATGGATAGATAGATAGATAGATAGATAGATAGATAGATAGATAGATAGATAGATAGATAGATAGATAGATAGATAGATGAGAGAGAGTTGAGAGATGCATAATGAGAGAGAGAAATGAAGTGAAGTGAAGTGAAGTGAAGTGAAGTGAAGAGAAGAGAAGAGATGATAAACTTGGTAAAGAGTCTTGACATGCAATGGTGCTAATGTTACCAGAAAAATTGCAAGCCTTTTTTCTGCAGACAGATACTGTATGTATACACTTCCCGCTTTGTAAAAAGAGTCCATAATAGGAGTATTATCCAATTTACTGTAATAATCCATCTGTGTTCCATGAATTATATAATACAGTTTGGATTCAAAACCCGGGGGGGGGAGGCATTAAACAATGCATAAACACATAAGGAATCATATATGTTTACTTCGCAATTTGGATTCCAACAGGGATTACCATTTTTTAAAAAAATAAAATAAAATAAAATCCCGTACTATTTGTGAATTGGATAGCCTTAAACACCTTAATACGTACCTCTCTTAGATAGCAGCATTTTGGTTCTTTGATGGGATCACATCAGACTTTACCCTTTCATAACACTGAACATCGTGATATCCTTTTAATTTGCGCGCTCACGGGGAGACGCAAGACCACCAACAGACACCCAGGTGCACACGATTGCTGCTGGCAGAAAAGATGTAAAAATCAAAAACAATTCGGGGGGGGGAGGGAAGAGAGAAGACCTTGTGCAAAGAAAGCTTGCCACAAATCAAGTGGGAAACGGAGCTCAAGCATGACAATAATAGAAAGTTTGTATACTCAGGCACAGCACATCAGGAAGGGGAAAAGAACAAGCAGTGAAAGGAGTAAGTCATAACTGAACGATGTATGGGTACTTGAGAGACCGCCTGCTGCCAATCACCTCCACTAGACCGATTAGATCCCACAGATTAGGCCTCCTCCGAATTCCATCCGCCGGCCAGTGCCGACTGGCGACTACCCGGAGGAGAGCCTTCTCTGTGGCTGCTCCGACCCTCTGGAACGAACTCCCCGTGGAGATTCGAACCCTCACCACCCTCCAGACCTTCCGCAAAGCCCTTAAAACCTGGCTGTTCTGACAGGCCTGGGGCTAAAGAGCTGTTGCCCCCGTCTCGAATTGGTATGACTGTTGTGTGTTTTTAAATTATGTATTGTTATGTTTTGTCTTTTATTTTCTGTCTGTACCCCCCCCCTCCCCTGATTTGAGTTGTGAGCCGCCCTGAGTCCCCTTCGGGGGAAAAGGGCAGCATATAAATATAATAAAATCAATCAAATCAAATCAAACATGGAAGCCATGGAACGCAGACACCAAAATTACAAGGGGGATTAAATCAGGTGGAGCAGGATGAAGGATGCGGCCAAAGATTACTGTGCTACCATTATGGTAGCCTTTTGGCACTTGCTAGGAATGTTAGGATGACATAAAGGTTGAGTCTACCAAGGAAAATATTGCTGTCTAGAGTTAATGAAAGTTGAAATCCAGTTAGGCTGTGAATCTAACCAAAGCATCCCAGCCTGTCAGTTGTGCTTAAGATGCTACGTCATTATTTCATCTACAGCCTCTCATTTCAGCTGGATTCCTAAATATACCCGTGCCGAGCAGAAGACGAGCAACCTACTATCAAGGATCATCTGGTCTCCCTTTAGGCTTAGAAAATTAAGGGTGCCTGGCACCTTAGCGAAGATGCCCAGCACTTTTCGCTGTCAAGCCATAAATAAACAACGTTATGTGGCTGCTCACAGTAAAATGAGAAGTCCACTCTGTTCAAAACCAAACTTTGCTCTATGTTATTTGCAATGTGCTATCTTTAACTCCAGGGTCCCATTTTTAGCAACTTGGGACTAGAAAGTCATTGGGAGCAGGTTGGGATTTTGTTGGCACAATTTGAGTAGTCATTTCCTGTTGTTTAGCTACTTCTGTAGCTACCACAATTCTTAAGGAATGAGGATGAAAACATTTTTTTTGCCTGCCCACACAAAGTCAGAGTGGAAATAAGGCAGAAGGAGAGAGTAGAAAAATCAAGTGGAAAGACAGGTAACAGATTGACAGAGTTGGAAGGCGACCTTGTAGGTCATCTAGTCCAGTGTTTCTCAACCTTGGTCACCTGAAGATGAGCCACTCCCATCCGTCACATGGGTGGCAAGCCACTCCCACAAAGGAGGCCACACCCACAGAGTAGGTTCGAACAATTTTTGAAACCCACCACTGAACCGCAGCCACCACTGCCTATAATGAAGAATTGTAGTGCTTGCTACAGTATAAAATATCTGAAAGTTTACAGCTGGGGTTATCTTCCATTGTATTTACTTTCTAGTCTATCAAATTTAATACTGCACCAATTTTCATAGTTTATCTATGAGATTGTATCTCATGAGATAGAAGACTACAGTCATGAAAATTTTTAATGAACAAGAAATCTGCTTCTATACAAATTGTGATTGAAGCCTTTGAAGCTCCCTTGATATTTGAAAAATTTGAATTTATGTTAGTTAAATGCTTGGAACTGCCTATATCCTCAGACACGACCTTAATATTCTTAGCTCCTTAGTTAGGACTTGAATTATTAAGTTTTCATCAGTCTTTGGCTGTGACTTATAATAATTATGGTTGAAGAAGTTCACTACAAATATCCTGGGATTCTCCAACCCTACAGACAGTTAAGAAGATTAGAAATGAATACATCGTAGGAGTAAGAAAGTCCAAACTCAGTGGAGCAAATACCAACAAGACAATCGGGCAATTCCAGTCATTAGATGACATAGTTGGAATAGGAGACTGGACTCAAGCAGAACCAAAAACCCTGGATAGGAAAACCAGAAAAAATAATAGCAAGAAATCATGCCCTTCATCTATGCAGCAATGGTAACAGATGCATTCATTCATTTATTGGATTTCTAGGCCGCCCAATCCCGAAGGACTCCGGGCGGCTTACAGAAATGAAAAATATTAAAAAAGAATTAAAACAATAAGACACAACAAAGTTAAGAAGAAGCACAACATACACCCAATCAAAGGGGGGGCTGGACCTCAATCAAGAGGTCAACAGCCCCAGGCCTGCCGGAAAAGCCAGGGGGCAGCTCATTCCATAGGTTCGGAGCGGCAACAGAGAAGGCTGCTCCGAGGCGTCGCCAGCCGGCGTTGTCCCGCTGAAGGCACCCGGAGAAGGCCCATCCTGTGCAATCTTATTGGTTTAAGGGAGGTATGCGGCAGAAGACGGTCTCACAGGTATCCGGGTCCTAGGCCATGTTGGTAGATTCGGTTCCACCACAAATCCGCAAAGCCCTTATCCGCGGAGACATAAGCACAAAGACTAATTCACGCCGTTCGAAGCGCTAAGGAAAAACGCGACCCTACCGCGATGACATAATCGCGGAGGGCAAATCCGTGCATTCCCAAGCACTCGGTACCCTAAACCTAACCCTGAACCTAACCCTAATCCTAACCCTAAACCTAACCCTAACCCTAAACCTAAACCTAACCCTAAACCTAACCCTAACCCTAAACCTAAACCTAACCCTAACCTAACCCTAAAACAAACCCCTAAACCTAATCCTAACCCTTACCTTAATTGAAATCGGCTTTCTGCCGTGGCACCGTTTTAAAGCGCCCTTCTGTTGCCGCGCTGTTGTCGTGGCGGTGATGACGTGCAGTGATGACGTCGCAGCTTTAGTGACACGATTTTATCACCGCTATTTTGATGAGCGCAGTTTTGTCATGCCACAGGTAGATTCTACCCACAAAGGAAAATAGGGGGGTGTGGAATGTTGTAAGTACATCAGACAGTGGGGGGAAAAAGAGCATTGGAAGAAGAACAGATCAACTGAAGCTAGTGCACCTTGAAGGCTCCTTAGATATTGGAGAGACCAAACCTGGCCTACAAGAAAGACCAAATGAAAAATAGGAAAGAGACATGACAAGACAAAGTAGTATATGACCAGTATGCAAACACACACAACACACACACACTCTAAACAGGCAAAGCAGATAACAAGAAGAGGGACAATAGCCAAGAGCAGAAGTTAAAGAAAGAGACAGAGGGATAATTCTGACAGCACAAGACCTTAAGAGCAAATGCATACAGAGCCAGAATTAAGAAAACAGCAACAGAGACAAATGCCACCTCTACAAAGGAGCTGAAGAAATAGTGGACCACCTAGTTAGGCGCTGTGAGAAGATCACACAGACTGACTGCAAACAACGGCAGGACAAAGCAGCGGCATTGGTAGTTTGTTTGTTTGTTTATTATATTTATATGCCTCCCTTTTCCCCCCGAAGGGGACTCAGGGCGGCTCACAACTCAAACCAGGGAAGGGGGATACAGACAAAAATTAAAAACGACACATAACAATGCATAATTTAAAACACACGACAGTCATACCATTCGAGACGGGGGCAACAGCTCTTTAGCCCCAGGCCTGTCGGAACAGCCAGGTTTTAAGGGCTATGCGGAAAGCCTGGAGGGTGGTGAGGGTTCGAATCTCCACGGGGAGTTCGTTCCAGAGGGTCGGAGCAGCCACAGAGAAGGCTCTCCTCCGGGTAGTCGCCAGTCGGCATTGGCCGGGGGATGGAATTCGGAGGAGGCCTAATCTGATCGGTCTAGTGGAGGTAATTGGCAGCAGACGGTCTCTCAAGTACCCAGGTCCAATACCATGAAGGGCTTTATAAGTGACGACTAACGCCTTGAAGCGTATCCGGAGACCAATAGGCAGCCAGTGCAGCTCGCGGAGGATAGGTGTTACGTGGGTGTACCGAGGTGCACCCACGATCGCTCGCGCGGCTGCATTCTGGACAAGCTGGAGTCTCCGAATGCTCTTCAAGGGCTGCCCCATGTAGAGCGCATTGCAGTAGTCCAGTAAAGGGGCAATCCGCAAGCTCTACCGATCCTCTGCAAGCAAGATCTGGCAAGGCCCCAGAATAGAAATAGAAAGCAAATACAGGTAGTCCTCAACTTACAACAGTTTATTTTAGTCACCATTCAAAGTTACAACAGTCACTGAAAAAACGTGACTTAGGACCATTTTTCACACTTACGACCATTGCAGCCATCCCCATGATCACGTGATCAAAATTCAGACGTTTGGCAACTGACTCGTATCTATGATCGAAGTTGCACCGTCCCGGCGTTCATGCGAAGACTTTTATAGCCTTCTGGCAAGCTAAGTCGATGGGGAAGCCAAATCCACTTAACAACCGTTTCACTAACTTAAGAACTACAGTGATTTGCTTAACCACTGGGACAAGAAAGGAAATAAAATGGGACAACGCTCGCTTGACAAATGTTTCAGTTGACAGAAAAACTCAGGCGCAATTGTAAACCGAGGACGAGCTGTAGCTAAAGTCTCTGGGACTTTAGAATCCAAATAGACAAGTTGTTTGCTACATAAGAAAGGCAATTAATTAATTAATTAATTAATTAATTAATTAATAAATAAATAAATAAATAAATAAATAAATAAATAAATAAATAAATATTATTTATTTGTCTTGTATGCCGCCCATTCCCGGAGGACTCCGGGCGGCTCACAAAAGACAAGAGAAAGGGGGGAACGAGACAAAGACAACATATTAAAAACAAAACCAACATTCACAATTTCTGTGGAGGTAGATGCTTCTCAGCTCCCCCCAGCCTGCTGGAACAGCCAGGACTTGGTGGCTTTGCGGAAGGCCGGGAGGGTAGTAAGGGTCCGGATCTCGACAGGGAGCTCGTTCCAGAGGGCCGGAGCTGCAACAGAGAAGGCTCTCCCCCGGGGAGTCGCCAGCCGACATTGGCTGGCAGATGGAATCCGGAGGAGACCCAACCTGTGCGATCTAATTGGTCTGAGATAGGTAATCGGCAGGAGGCGGTCTCTCAGGTACCCAGGTCCGATGCCATGTAGGGCTAAATAAATAAATAAATAAATAAATAAATAAATAAATAAATAAATAAATAAATAAATAAAATGTATATTTGAACAGAAAACTCAGGCGCAATCAATCGTGGTCATAAATGGAGGACCAGCTGTAGTTAAAGTCTCTGGGACTTTAGAATCCAAATAGACAATAGCAATATAGCAATAGCAGTAGACTTATATACCGCTTCATAGGCCTTTCAGGCCTCTCTAAGCGGTTTACAGAGAGTCAGCCTCTTGCCCCCAACAATCTGGGTCCTCATTTTACCCACCTCGGAAGGATGGAAGGCTGAGTCAACCCTGAGCCGGTGAGATTTGAACCGCTGAACTGCTGATCTAGCAGTAGCCTGCAGTGCTGCATTTAACCACTGCGCCACCTTGACAAGTTGTTTGCTACATAAGAAAGGCAAATAAATAAATACATATACAATAAATATATATATATATATATATATAATTTGTGCTGATAAATAAATAAATATATATGTATATTTGAAAAGACAGTACAGACCACAATTGAGCCCAAAATTCCTGTTGCTAAGTGAGACACTTGCTAAGTGAATTTTGCCCCACCTTACAACCACTCTTGCCACATTTGTTAAGTGGCAACACTGCAGTTATTAAACTTGTAACACTGCTGTTAAATCCATCTGGCTTTCCCATTGTTAGAAGGTTGCAAAGGGGGATCACGTGACCCCCCAGGACATAGCAACTGTCATAAATATGAGTCAGTTGCCAAGAGTCGGAGTTTTGATCACATGACCATGGGGATGCCGCAGTAGCGTGAAGAATGGTCATAAATCCCCTTTTTTTTCAGCGCCATTGCAACTTCAAATGGTCACTAAATGAAGTGTCGTAAGTCGAGGACTGCCTGCACCTGGAGACAGTAGAAGAGAAGAGAAAGAACGGGAGAAAATCAAGATGCAAAGACCTGCAAATGGAAGTAGAACGACTGTGGTAAAAGGAAGCAAAGATAGTGTCAGTAGCAGTGGTGGGTTTCAAAAATTGTTCGAACCTACTCTGTGGGTGTGGCCTCCTTTGTGGGAGTGGCTTGCCACCCATGTGACTGGATGGGGGTGGCTTGCCGCCCATGGATATGAAGATGCCGACGACACTTGTCAGAACCACCTTAAACTACCTCACACACAGCACTGGCATGCATAAGAATATGATGTAAACTTGTATTTTAAAAGGCATCTTTGGTTTGCGTTAAAACAACTTCAACACACGCAATGTTCTGATTGCGCCACAAACGCAGTTGTCATCCTTACCTTTCACAGAGGCACTGAGTTTTATAAATATGAGCATGATAGTGTAGAATAATCATATCCAAGGACCAGTGGTGGGTTTCAAAAAAATTTGGAACCTCTTCTGTAGGTGTGGCCTGCTTTCCGGGTCCACTGGTGGAACCTCTTCTAACCGCTTCGGTAGATTTGACGAACCGGTTCTACCGAATAGGTGCGAACTGGTAGGAACCCACCTCTGATCCTACCACAATACCTTTTAAGACCATCAAAGAATAGCATCCGTCTATCTCAGGTCCTTGGAAAGGATCTGATAGGCGGATAAAAGTGCCAAATCCAATCCAAACATTTCAATGACTGTGCAAATAATAATGATAATGGTTTGCAGAACAAATGACTAATGATAATAAATAAATCATTAAGTATAATGCAGGGACCAAGTAGAGAATAATGGGTCTTTAGTTGACAGGAACCTAAAGGATATTCACAAAAAATAAGATAAATTTTTTAAAAAATTAAAATTAAAAAAAAAGATTAAATTAAAATAGAACTTTGTCCTTTCCTTCAGGGCTGAAGATAAAGGACAGATACCATTGCTTGAGGTGGTATTTTCTAACTAAGGAGTTGAAGCAAACAGTGATGGAAACAGATGAGGTTCAATTTGTCAAACTGACAAATTGAAAACGTAATTCATCAATATCCTTCCAAGGGTTTTTTTTTAAAAAAAAAAACCTCAGATTAAAGGTAGCTGGGAGACATTTTAGCGTAGTGGACTTCTAATCACAATATGTGATATAGCTTTGAAGCTGGACTCCATACTAGATAACTGGAAAACACATTTTTAAAAAAACCCTTTTCAAAGCTAATTAATTTAGCATGTCTTCCAGTTCAACAGGAGATTGCGTTGATAAGGAAGAAATTGTCAGAAGGTCAATGTGTGTGGAAAGATTGAGTTATTTTGAAAAGGAATGCATTTTGTTCTGTCTTTGTGAATGCCATGTGGCAAATAAATTAGGGTTAGGGTGACTAGAACCAGAGCCCTCATGATTACCTGGTTATAGCCATATAATTTTCTTTCTCCTTAGAACTTCACAATTCTGGTCCACCTTTATGAAATACTAGCTGATAGTCCATCGCTGCCCAGGTATTTATTCATCCCAACCCTCCTTCCATGAACATGTCTGCAATTTCTAATGTTGGATTTTCCCCCTTACCAGAGGGAGCTCCCATGTGGAGTACTGTGAAGCC
Source organism: Thamnophis elegans (assembly GCF_009769535.1). NCBI lineage: Eukaryota > Metazoa > Chordata > Lepidosauria > Squamata > Natricidae > Thamnophis > Thamnophis elegans. The sequence continues at coordinate 41,466,156 of NC_045555.1, forward strand.
GTGACCATGGCAACTCCACAGCCAGTACAGTAGAAGCCATTTTAAGGCACAACAGGCTGTATCTTAACAAAACACACACCCTGAGGAGTGTTAGGGGTGTCTTTTACACACACACACACACACACACACACAGAGAGCATTTGTTTCCAGAGAGTAAGTCATCTGTGTACCAAGCTTGGTTGAAATTGCTTGAGGCGTTCCAGAGTTATGCTGGATCACACACACACACACACACACACACACACACACACACACAGCCATTTCTATATATATAGATAGAGTGTGATCCTGGTTAATAATTTCAACATAAGTCAAGATGGCTAGGTATCATTAATTAAGTTATCGTGCTTCCTGGATCACCTTTTGAATTATTAATATTACATTGGTATTATGCCTGCTGTCAACAAATGAATTTCTCAGGGTTTTTTTTAATCCAGATTTATTGAAAGGGGGAAATATTATCCAGCATGGAAACCTTTCTCAGGCTCTGAACACACAATTGCACTTACTCCTCAGAGAATGCATAGGAACGAAGAGGCAGAGACTGTTGTTACAGGGCTTATATTTTGAAAAAGGAAGACGTGAGACAGCCATCTACAAATCTGTGGCTGGATACAAAACATTATGGTCAACGTACCTATTACGGATAAGTCTCACTGTGTTTGGTATGATTTTTTCACAAGAATTTATGCATACAATTGGCATTTTAGTCATACTGAGCATAACGAAGAGAAACATCCATAAATTTACCATCGGTAGGCATCTGATATAGAAGTTCTGTTTCCCACAATTTTGTGTGTGTTTGGCTGCCACACTAGTGGTGAGTTCCTACTGGTTCAGACCGGTTCTACTACCGGTAGTAGTTTGCTGGCCTGGGTTGCTGGAATCGGCAACGACTAAGGCCGGCAACACCCCTGAACTGGTGGCACCATCTTGTCTTTGGCTTTTGCGCATGCGCATGAAGCATGTGTAGCATGCCCACGAGCGAACCAGCAGTAGTGACTGACAGAACCCACACCTGTGCCACACCACTGACAAAGACAAAAGATTGAATCTATAAGAGGAGATTGGTCAGCTATTTATCTGGAATGGTATAGAGCAGGGGTATCAAATGCAATTTGATACCCCTGCTCTATACCATTCCAGATAAAGAGCCGAGGTGGCGCAGTGGTTAGGGTGCAGTACTGCAGGCCACTTCAGTTGACTGTTATCTGCAGTTCAGCGGTTCTAATCTCACCGGCTCAAAGTTGACTCAGCCTTCGATCCTTCCGAGGTGGGTGAAATGAGGACCCAGACTGTGGGGGCAATAGCAGTAGACTTATATACCGCTTCATAGGGCTTTCAGCCCTCTCTAAGCAGTTTACAGAGAGTCAGCATATTGCCCCCAACAATCCGGGTCCTGACTCTCTGCTTAGAGAGGGCTGAAAGCCCTATGAAGCGGTATATAAGTCTAACTGCTATTGCTATTGCTAATTTCACTGAGGGCCGCATCAGGGTTGTGTTTGACCTTAGGGGCTGGAGTGGGCGTGGCCAGGGTAGGCGTGGCCAGCTCAACCTCACTCGTCAGGGGCGCTTGTGGTGGCCGGAGTGCTCTGCCAGAGAAAGCAGGCTCCTGAGGTCCGTTTTCGGCTGCAACGGCCTCTTGCAACCTCTGCCAGTGAAAACAGACTGGCCAGTCCTTCACTGTTTCCAGGGAGGCCCCGCAGGCCAGATCTAAACACCCCGTGGGCCGGATCCAGCCCCCCGGCCCTTGAGTTTGACACCCCTGGTATAGAGTCTCCTACTTGAGCAGGAAGTTGGACTAGAAGACCTCCAAGGTCCTTTCCTACTCTGTTATTCTCTAATAATTGGTCTTTGGTTGACCGATTAGGGTTACTGTACATTGACTACAAAAATCCAGATGACCACTAGATGGCAAAATAACAGGTATCCTGTAGAGCTGAGGTGGCGCAGTGGTTAAATGCAGCACTGCAGGCTACTTCAGCTGACTGCAGTTCTGCAGTTCGGCTGTTCAAATCTCACCGGCTCAGGGTTGACCTCAGCCTTCCATCCTTCCGAGGTGGGTAAAATGAGGACCCAGATTGTTGTTGGGGGCAATATGCTGACTCTGTAAACACTTAGAGAGGGCTGAAAGCCCTATGAAGCGGTATCTAAGTCTAACTGCTATTGCTATTGCTATCTCTTTGGACTCTTTAATGTGCTGTCCAGAGTCACTTTTTGTCAGATGGCCATAAAACAATTAATAAATAAAAATAAATAAATATAATCTGTTGGTTGTCTGGATTTCTTTTTCTTGTAACTAAGGTACGGTAGCCCTGCTTTAATTTTACTCAGAAGGAACATCACTCTCCCCATTCGCCAAACCCATGAGCTGTAAATCAACAGGGTCATTTTTTAGCTAAGGAAGAACCGCAAACCAATTAGAAATTATATTGCTGGGCAACCCACATCTAATTTAAGTTTCTGCATTTTGGATGCTTTATTTTTACCATTTGAAGAAGAAAAAACGGCAGCTTCTCATAGGGTATAATCATGTTTATTTAAGGGCGACATACCTCTCTGCGTGTCGGAAGGGGGTGAACAGTTAGCAGGCAAATTGCTGTTGGCGAATTCATATACATGAAACTTGGAGAGAGGTCAGTGAAGGTAATTCGGTAGGATCCCCTCTAGATAAGAGGCAGACATTGAATCTGACTTAGATTGGGGGGGTGTGGGGGGGAAGGAAGTGAAGATCTCCTGATTTCGTATAAAATAGGTTCTCAACTTGCATTCGTGCCTTTAGGCTGAAGGATAATATATCATCACTCCCGCCTTGCCACTTTTTCTTTGGGGGGACATAATATTCTTTCCTTCCCCAGGGAAATTCCCTAGAAACCTTAGAAGCAGTTCAAGATATTCTGGTGCGCGGGGGGCGGGGGGAGAGTTCACCCTTTCTCCTTGCCTGCACTTCCTGCTCCAATTGATAATCTCTCTGACAATTCGGTCTCATTTCGCCGACACAGACAATCCTTCATCCTCCCTGAAGACATCGAGATGGCTGTGAGGAACAGCACAACAGGCTGCACAGCTTCCACAATATTGTCTTCAGCCCCTACATTAGTGTCTCCTGTCTGAGACATTTTGCCTACATACAGGACTGGAGTCATGTGATTTCCTCCTAGTAAACTGCTGTCCATATTTTTACTCTTGGGGTGGCTGCATTAACCAGACCTTGTTTAAGTTTAACTTTAAGTTTTATTTTATTTATATGCCGCCCTATTCCCTAAAAGGGACTCAGGGCGGCGAACAACTTAAACGGGAAGGGGAAACATACAAGTACAAAATAAACATATTAAAATGACCAACAACCACACCTGTCGAGTGGGGAGGGGAGCTCATCTACCCCAAGCCTGCCGACACAGCCAGGTTTTAACGGCTTTTCGGAAAGCAGGGAGAGAGGTGAGGGTCCGAATCTCCACAGGGAGTTCGTTCCAAAGGGCCGGAGCTGCAACAGAGAAGGCCCTCCCCAGGTCGTAGCCAGATGGCATTGGCTGGTGGACGGAACCCGGAGGAGGCCGGCCCTGTGCGATCTAATGGGTCTTTGGGAGGTAATTGGCAGCGGGCGGTCTCTCAAGTACCAGGTCCAATACCATGTAGGGCTTTATAAGTGACGACTAGCACCTTGAAGCGTATCCGGAGACCGATTGGAAGCCAGTGCAGCTTGTGATCCCCTTGCCAGAGGTGGATTCCTACCAGTTCAGACCGGTTTGGCCAACCCGGGTGTAACTTGGCGGCCTGGGTCGCTGGAACCGGCAGTGACTCAGGTCTGCCACGCCCCTGAACCTGTTCTCCTATGGCGGCGCCATCTTGATTTTTGGTTCTACACATGCGCAGAACAATTTTCACTGCAGAAATATAATCCCCCCCCTTTTTTTAACGTTTTGCACATGCGCAGACCTTTTTAGTTGCAAATGTGCACATGCACAGAGCAAATGTTTTGTGTGCCGAACCGGCAGTAAAGCCAGCGGCAACCCACCCCTGCCCCTTGCCCAAAGTAAATGTGAATGGACAGGGAAAACTAAGGAAGGGAGGAGCGCTTAGCATACAACTGATAGGTATACTTGAAACTGTTGGTATTGCTTAGTAACATTTTGCCAAACGGATAAGCAGCTAGGTATCTTTTGATTCGTTCTCCGCACCATGTACTGTATTTTTCAGTGTATAAGATGCACCAAGATTTTGAAGAGGTAAACTGAAAAAAAAAACACCGGTTAGAAGAGGTTCCACCAGTGGACCCGGAAAGCAGGCCACCCCTACAGAAGAGGTTCCAAAATTTTTTGAAACCCACCCCTGGTCCTTAGATATGATTATTCTACACTGTCATGCTCATATTTATAAAACTCAGTGCCTCTGTGGAAGGTAAGGATGACTACTGCGTTTGTGGTGCAATCAGAACATTGTGTGTGTTGAAGTTGTTTTAACGCAAACCAAAGATGCCTTTTAAAAAAACAAGTTTACATCCTATTCTTATGCATGCCAGTGCTGTGTGTGAGGTAATTTAAGGTGGTTCTGACAAGTGTCGTCGGCATCTTCATATCCGGTCACATGGGCGGCAAGCCACTCCCATCCGGTCACATGGGTGGCAAGCCACTCCCACAAAGGAGGCCACACCCACAGAGTAGGTTCGAACAATTTTTGAAACCCACCACTGGTTTGAAGTCACAACAGACTCTCCCCGAAAAGCAGCCCCCGTGATCAAATGTCTGAATTTTGGGTGTTTCAGTGTCCTGTGATCACACGACTGTGATTTATGACCTTTTTTTTTTTTGCCAAAAACTGTCGTTTTATGTCTGGTTTTTGGCAAAAAATGCCCCATAGCAAACAATGGGTTTGCTTAACCATGGTTTTTGCTTAATGATTGCTCCAAAACAGTTATAAATTTAGGTTATACGATCACCCTGACTCGCAACCATAAATGGCAAGGCTCCATTATGATTGTAAGTTAAGGGTTACCTGTAATAGAGACCACAACTTGATAAAGGTTCAGAAAGAACTTATAAAACACAGAGAAATGTTTACACACTGCTGTGTTCACAAATACATCATGCTCCTGCAAATATACAGTATTATCGCTTTACATCATGGCCTGCTGCATAGAGTACACGAATTTTAAGAACACCCGCTGAGTTCCTTAAAATAGATTTACCATCATTAATACTGAGAATATTCACTGAAGATAATGAGAAAATGGAATCTAAAGAGTGGGTGATTCATACAGTGATAGCAGCAAAAAATAGTGCTCCTTAAAATGTGAGAATTAAACATTAATCCTATTATATTCATGGTTTGAGATCTTTGAACAGTGAAAAATCAACTTGTTCTTCTTTTAGCACAATTTAAAATTTAAACCAGGTTGCGTTTCTTTTTTTGCGACCTGGCAAGATTTCATTTCAAAAATGAAATATTGATAAAGAATAGTAATTTTGAATTTTGAACGATGCTAGTTATTTATGAACCGGGAGGCACTCGCAACAGTCACTCATGCCCTCGTGACCTCAAGACTGGACTACTGCAATGCGCTCTACATGGGGCAGCCCTTGAAGAGCATTCGGAGACTTCAGCTTGTCCAGAATGCAGCCGCTGCGAGCGATTGTGGGTGCACCTCAGTACACCCACGTTACACCTATCCTCCGCGAGCTGCACTGGTTACTGATTGGTCTCCGGATACGCTTTAAGGTGCTAGTCGTAACTTATAAAGCCCTTCATGGTATTGGACCTGGGTACTTGAGAGACCGCCTGCTGCCGATTACCTCCCAAAGACCCATTAGATCACACAGGGTTGGCCTCCCTCCGGGTTCTGTTTACCAGCCAATGCCATCTGGCTACTACCCGGGGGAGGGCCTTCTCTGTGGCAGCTCTGGCCCTTTGGAACGAACTCCCCGCAGAGATTCGGACCCTCACCTCTCTCCAGGCCTTCCGAACATCCGTTAAAACCTGGCTGTGTCGGCAGGCCTGGGGTTGATGAGTTCCCTTCCCCTCTCGATTTGTGTTTCTGTTGGTTACTTTTAAATGCTTGTATTTGTAGTTTTTGTGTTTCCCTTCCCCCCTTGGGTTTGTGAGCCGCCCTGAGTCTCGTTGGGAATAGGGCGGCATATAAATAAAACGAAACCTAAACCTAAACCTTATAAAATAGTTATTATTTATAAAAATTATGACTAGACCATGTTCCAGACTGTCACCATTATGATAACAAAGCTGGGATGTCCTCAGAATGCACACACACACACACACACACACACACACACACAGACCAAAAAACCCACCCAAGAGGACACCACAAAGGTGGTGGGATCAAACCTTTGCCCATTGTTATGTGTGTTGCATGTACACAAAATACATACTTCATGCAATAGCAATAGCAATAGCAGTTTAGACTTATATACCTCTTCATAGGGCTTTCAGCCCTCTCTAAGCGGTTTACAGAGTCAGCATATTGCCCCCAACAATCCGGGTCCTCATTTCACCCACCTCGGAAGGATGGAAGGCTGAGTCAACCCTGAGCCGGTGAGATTTGAACAGCTGAACTGCAGAACTGCAGTCAGCTGAAGTAGCCTGCAGTGCTGCATTTAACCACTGCGCCACCTTGGCTCTTGCACATAAAAGCAGAATTTTATGCACATAAAAGCAGAATTGTATGCACATAAAAGCAGAATTTTATGCACATAAAAGCAGAATTTTATGCACATAAAAGCAGAATTTTATGCACATAAAAGCAGAATTTTATGCACATAAAAGCAGAATTTTATGCACATAAAAGCAGAATTTTATGCACATAAAGCAGAATTTTATGCACATAAAAGCAGAATTTTATGCACATAAAAGCAGAATTATTTTGCATCACTGGGCCCAATATATTGACTTTCTTGACCACAACTTGTGGACATCCCATAATAAGGTTTCAAATTTAACAAAGCTATACATCTGCATGGGGATGGGTGAGTTAACCTGTCTTTTTTTAATCACTTTTTAAAATTGCCAGGTATCACCCAAATCCCCATTTTAGCCTGGCCTAGCATGACTTCAGCCAGGGCACAACTAGATGTCCATTCATCGTGAATGAAGAGGTGAAAACTATTTAAAAGACAGCCCCAAAGTTGCTTCCCCTCCACCAAAAGGCAACTGGACTTTGTTTTCCTTGAAGATGTTTCTGAACAAGCTTCTTGGATGTGAAGCGAAACATCTTCAGGGAAAAAAATGAAGTCCTTTTTCGAGGGAGAAAAAAATATGCACCTTTGGGAGAACCTAGATGACTGAGAATCTCCTTAGACATTTAAAAGGTAGATTGCTGTGGGTGGGGGAGGCAGAGGTGAGACGTGACCCGTCAAAACCGCGGAGGACAAAATCGCGCTCGACGAAAGCGCGCATGTGACGTCATCACAGCGCGACGAAAAAAATTAAAAATTGAAATAAAATTAAAATTAAAGCAAGCCGATTCACATAAAGGTAAGGGTTAGGTTTAGGGTTAGGGTTAGGGTTAGGTTAAGGGTTAGGGTTAGGTTTAGAGCGTTAGGGTTACGTTTAGCGTTAGGTTAAGGGTTAGCGTTAGGTTTAGCATTACGTTAACGGTTAGGTTTAGGGTTAGATTTAGGGTTAGGTTAAGGGTTAGGTTTAGGGTTAGGTTTAGGGTTAGGTTTGGGGGGGTTAGGGTAAGGTTTTCGCTTTATTTTTACATTTTTCGATCACAGTGCGATGTTTTCGTCCCGCTGTGATGACGTCAAATGCGCGCTTTCGTCAAGCGCGATTTTGTCCTCTGCGGTTTGTGATGGAACCGAGGTGAGATTCACTTACCTTCCCTACCAGTTCGCTGCGTCTGTGCATGCGCAGTGCTCACGCATAACATCGGGGCATGTGGGCGGAGCCTCCCAGAGCCGCCACTACAGGTTTGCCCAAACTGGAGAGAACCAGCTGAATACCATCTCTGGCGGGAGAGGGAGGAGAGAGGATGAAGAGAAAAGGAAAAAAAAAACCTGATGTATAAGGGCAGCAATGGAGTGCTATGAGATAGACATATCAAAACAGAGATGAAGAGTACATTAGGGTCTAGGAACTTGTCCAAGAAATTCCATAGACATTTAAAAGGTAGATTGCTGTGGGCGGAGGAGGGGGGAGGAGAGAGGATGAAGGGAGGGGGGAAATAACCCTGATGCATAAAGGCAGCAATCGGGTACTATGAGGCGGACATGTTGAAATAGAGATGAAGTGTACACTAGGGACTAGGAACTTGGATGACAGAGAATTTCCATAGACACTTAAAAGGTAGTTTGCTGTGGGCAGGGGAGGGAGAGGAGAGAGGATGAAGAGAGAAGAAAAAAATAAACCCTTATGAAACAGAGATGTTGAAACAGATGAAGAGTACACTAGGGACTAGGGACTTGGATAGCTGAGAATTTCCATAGACATTTAAAAGGTAGGTTGCCGTGGGCTGAGGGCCGAGGAAGAAAGAGAGGATAAAAGGAAAAAAAATAAACCTGATGCATAAATGCAGCAGTGGGTTGCTTTAGGGTATTCTATGAAACAGAGATATTGAAACAGAGATGAAGAGTACACTAGGGACTAGGAACTTGGATGGCTGAGAATCTCCATAGACATTTAAAAGGTAGATTGTTGTGGGTGGAGGAAGGAAGGAGAGAGGATGAAGAGAAAAGAATAAATAAATAAATAAATAAATAAATAAATAAATAAATAAATAACCCTGATGCATAAAAGCAGCAGTGAGGGTATGTTACAGTATGCTATGAGACCGAGGTGTGAAAACAGATGAAGAGTACACTAGGGACTAGGACCTTTGATGGTTGAGAAATCTCCATAAACATTTAAAAGGTAGATTGTTGTGGGTGGAGGAAGGGAAGGAGAGAGGATGAAGAGAAAAGAATAAATAAATGAAAAACCCTGATGCATAAAAGCAGCAGTGAGGGTATGTTAAGGTATGCTATGAGACCGAGGTGTGAAAACAGATGAAGAGTACACTAGGGACTAGGAACTTGGATGGCTGAGAATCTCCATAGACATTTAAAAGGTAGATTGCTGTGGGCTGAGGAAGGGAGAGAAGATGGGGAAAAAACGATGCATAAAGGCAGCAATGGGTTGTGTTAAGGCATGCTATGAAACAGATATCGAAACAGAGGTGAAGAGTACACTAGGGACTAGGAACTTGGATGGTTGAAAATCTCATAGACATTTAAAAGGTAGATTGCTGTGGGCCGAGAAAGGGAGAGAGGATGGGGAAAAAAACGATACATAAGGCAGCAATGGGTTGTGTTAAGGTATGCTATGAAACAGTCATCGAAACAGAGATGAAGAGTACCCTAGGGACTAGAGACTTGGATAGCTGAGAATTTTCACACGCATTAGGGACTAGGAGCTTTACATATGTATTTCTTTAGTTGTCACTCATGTTCAAGTTGAGAGGAATAAGAACAAACATGACTAAGAACACAGGAAAGGGGTGCAAAGGAACGGGGACAGGGACGGTTAGGCACACTGGTGCGCTTATGCACGCCCCTAACAAACAAACTTGGTTTGTTGACTGGGAAAGGAAAACCATGTTTCCGGGGCGAGACATTCCGAACGGGGGGGGGAGGGGATGGGGGGGGGAGCGCTGCTGAAGACCACGCCCCCTTCTCCCTTCAGAGAAGCAAGGCTGCGTCTTCAACCCGTCGCCCTTTGGGGCTCGGCGCAGCCCGGGGTGTCGTTCATCTCCAAACGCCTTTGGCGCATCCTCTCCTCCTTGCAACCCAAACCCGTCAGACCTGAACGTTTCAGGAGCCAAGGTGGCGCAGTGGTTAAATGCAGCACTGCAAGCTACTGCTAGATCAGCAGGTCAGCGGTTCAAATCTCACCGGCTCAGGGTTGACTCAGCCTTCCATCCTTCCGAGGTGGGTAAAATGAGGACCCAGATTGTTGGGGGCAATATGCTGACTCTCTGTAAACCGCTTAGAGAGGCCTGAAAGGCCTATGAAGCGGTATATAAGTCTACTGCTATTGCTATGCTATTGCTATTTCATTTCCTCTGAAATTCCCTCGGCGTTTCTGCACAGCCTCGGCTCTCTCGCCCACCCCTGACAGACAACCAAAATTAGGCTTTATTATGGAGAAAAGGCTGCCCGATGCGGCTAATGCCCTCTGTCTCTCCGAACCAGACGGCGGCGTCTCCGGCTGTAATAATGCTTCCATTCCCGTCCCTTCCTCTTAATTGCCAGCCAACCTGCTCCTTAACTTGGCTTGTCCCTCCAGTCTGCCTTCAAAACAGATATCCGCTTTTTGTTATGAGCAAATAGTTCTTTTCTCTAGAGTTCACATTGCAGGATTTTTTTTTTTTGATCGTCTTAGCTTTCACTTTTGAACAAACCAAGTTCCTAGTCCCTAACGTCTATGAGAAATTATCAGTCATTCAAGTTCCTCCCTGTATTGCATTGTAGTTTTTTTTCTCTAGAGTTCACTTTGCAGGATTTTTTTTTTGATCGTCTTAGCTTTCACTTTTGAACAAACCAAGTTCCTAGTCCCTAACGTCTATGAGAAATTCTCAGTGATTCAAGTTCCTCCCTGTAGTGCATGGTAGTTCTTTTCTCCAGAGATCACTTTGCAGGGTTTTTTTTTTAAAAAAAATCATTTTAGCTTTCACTTTTGAACAAACCAAGTGCCTAGTCCCTTAGGTCTATGAGAAATTCTTCAGTCATTCAAGTTTCTCCCTGTATTGCATTGTAGTTCTTTTCTCTAGAGTTCACTTTGCAGGATTTTTTTTTTTCATCGTCTTAGCTTTCACTTTTGAACAAACCAAGTTCCTAGTCCCTAACGTCTATGAGAAATTCTCAGTCATTCAAGTTCCTCCCTGTATTGCATTGTAGTTCTTTTCTTTAGAGTTCACTTTGCAGGATTTTTAAAAAAAATCATTTTAGCTTTCACTTTTGAACAAACCAAGTGCCTAGTCCCTTAGGTCTATGAGAAATTCTCAGTCATTCAAGTTTCTCCCTGTATTGCATTGTAGTTCTTTTCTCTAGAGTTCACTTTGCAGGATTTATTTATTTTTTGATCGTCTTAGCTTTCACTTTTGAACAAACCAAGTTCCTAGTCCCAACATCTATGAGAATTCTCAGTCACATTTTGACATGTTTATAACATCTTACCATAATATTATTTACAATAAATATTCTTCTATCATTATAATTGCACTTATTTCTAATTTCTAATTCATTACACGTCTTTATTAATTTTCTAATCTTTGCATCTCTACTATCTAGCCAATTATACCATGCATCCCAAATTAAGTAGTATTCTGTTTCTCCTTTGTCCTTAATTTCCATTGTCAGGCTGTCCATCTTAGCGCAAGTCTAATATTTTCTTTATTGCCATTTCCTCTGGGTATATTTCCATTTTTTTTCAATTTTGAGCATAAACAATTCTAGCCACTGTTATACACGTAGCATTAAATATTGAGTTTTTAAAATTATATTTCCCTGGTAACATGCCTAATAAAATAGCCCTGGCTTTAAATCTCTTTGTTGTTTTACCATTTCCTCTAGCCTCTTTTTTCCTTGTCCAATATTTTTTTTGCCAATGGACAGGTTCACCACATATGGTAGTATGTTCCCTGTGTCTGTTTGCATTTCTAACATTCTGATGACGGTTGCAAAGCTGAAACTGTAAAATGAAGAAAAACTGTATCATAAAATACTTTCTTAAAAAAAGAATTCTCAGTCACCCAAGTCCCTCGTGTTCCCTGGCAGCTAAAACTTGAGAAGAATTTCACCAGGCAGTCTATGTTTATATGGAAAGAGAGATTCATATTGTACAATGGTTTGAATACATACATGCTAGCAATACATATTTTTCGGGTAAGATTAGGATTGAAAACTATGTCTTAAAAAAAGTGATATAACCTAGGGCTATTTTAACTTTTAACTTGACTTTTGTAAACTTGGAAGTTCAGATTGTAGCCCATTTATCTCATTCACTTTGAACTATGCACATTTGTTATCGTTCCTTTGCCAAAATCATCTGCTATATAGAAATATTAGGAGAGGCTATCTATTTATCTTACGGAAAGCAGAAGGACACAAGTGCAGCATTTGTATATGCATCGCTTGTAAGACACTTTAATTAAATGTCATTAAAATCCTGGTTGAAAGTTAAAAGAAGTACAAAAGATAAAAGTGCCAACATTGTGGGCACAGACTACAGTATGTTACAGTACTAAATAACTAAACCATATTTCTACAAATAAAAATGATTAAAAACTTAAACTTCTATTTCATTCTCATATGTTTCCAGCTTCTGTCTTACGTTGTAAATCACCTGTGATTCTTAACTCTGGATTAAGAATTTCATCTGAATTAATTGTAGAAATACAATTTAAGAGCGAAGTGGCGCAGTGGTTAAATGCAGCACTGCAGGCTACTTCAGCTGACTGCAGTTCTGCAGTTCGGCTGTTCAAATCCTCACCGGCTCAGGGTTGACTCAGCCTTCCCATCCTTCCGAGGGGTAAAATGAGGACCCGGATTGTTGTGGGGCGATATGCTGACTCTGTAAACCGCTTAGAGAGGGCTGAAAGCCCTATGAAGCGGTATATAAGTCTAACTGCTACGCTATGCTATTGCTAACAGCTTGCCCTTCCTACTACAGATAGTCCTTGACTTACGACCATAAATGAACCCAGAATTATGGTCATTAGTCATGACAGTTGTTAAGCAGATTGCCACACTACCTATCTTTTTTTGTGACTGTCCTTAAGCAAATTGCTACTGTCTTAAACAAACACCATGGTTATTAAACAAGTCCACAATGAGCATTCCCCCCTCAGAAACTGGAGTAAACACCCATTTCCCGCAAAATATTATAAATCAAGCTCATATAATTGAGGGATGCTACAACAGCTGTACCACCAGTTGCCTAGTGCCAAAAATCTGATTACGTGATTTGGGGCGGGAGGGTGCATCTGAACTTCAAATCAGGATCACAACTAGCCCTGGGAAAGTCTGTACTAACTGATGGTTAAGAATTACCTGCATTTCAAGCTATAACTATAGCAGTTACAAACTCTAAAACAGGCATGTCTTAAATATCCTTCCTAGATGGAAATGTCCAGCCACTGCAAAGAATTGGGTGTTCATTCCATCTCTTTTTATTCTCCATGACCCTCCAGCCCATTGCAACCCGCACCTTAAAATACTCACTGCAGCCTTATCTACTAAAAGTCTCATTTAATAGAAGGATAAAAGATGGATTGACGTTTCCATATTTTGCCTACTAAATGTTTCCGTGCGCACACTTCCATCACCGCCCACAGCTTCATATTAAATCTACATTCCAAACCAATCCAGAGGGGAACTAACAGAAAAAAAACCTGGAGGAAGAATTGTGCCATTGTGATGTCATTGTTTGAATCTTGGGAGAGAGATTTTGCTCTCTTGGAGTATTTTTGAAGTTGGAAGCATTTAATCACAGGTGTCAATTTGATCATGTCACGTGATGTATCCCGATGTATCGTTAATTTTTTTTGCCTTTGTGCAGCCAGGGTGGCCATGGCCTGCGCGCAGAGGTGGGGTTCCTACCAGTTCGCACCTATTGGTAGAACCGGTTTGTCAAATCTACCGAACCGGTTAGAAGAGGTTCCACCAGTGGACCCAGGAAAGCAGGCCACACCTACAGAAGAGGTTCCAACTTTTTGAAACCCACCACTGGTCCTTGGATATGATTATTCCACACTATCATGCTCCTATTTATAAAACTCAGTGCCTCTGTGAAAGGTAAGGATGACTACTGCGTTTGTGGTGCAATCAGAACATTGCGTTGTGTTGAAGTTGTTTTAACGCAAATCAAAGATGCCTTTTAAAAAACAAGTTTACATCCTATTCTTATGCATGCCAGTGCTGTGTGTGAGGTCATTTAAGGTGGTTCTGACAAGTGTCGTCGGCATCTTCATATCCGGTCACATGGGCGGCAAACCACTCCCATCCGGTCACACGGGCAGAAGCCACTCCCACAAAGGAGGCCACACCCACAGACTAGGTTCGAACAACTTTTGAAACCCACCACTGCCTGCGCGTGATGCATCCAGCCCATGCCCCCCCCCAGTTTAACGCCGCTGATTTAAATGGTGAGATGATACCATGCATTCCAGTATTTGAGGAGCTGCCACAAAGAAGAGGGGTTCAACTTGCTTCCCAAAGCACCAGAGAGAAGGACAAGAAACAATGGAGGAAACTAATCAAGGAGAGAAGCAGCCTGGAATTACGGAGAAACTTCCCTAACACCGAGAACAATTAACCAATAGAATGGCTTGTCTTCAGAAGTTGTGGGTGCTTCATTAATGGAGGTTTTTAAGAAGAGACTGGAAGACACTGTCTGAAATGGTATAGATTCTCTTGCTTGAGCAGGGAGTTGGACTGGAAGACCTCCAAGGTCTGTTCACTATTCCTATTCCTATTCCTATTCCTTTTCCTATTCCTATTCCTATTCCTTTTCCTATTCCTATTCCTTTTCTATTCCTATTCCCTATTCCTTTTCATATTCATATTCCTATTCCTTTTCCTATTCCTATTCCTATTCCTATTCCTTTCCTATTGCTATTGCTATTCCTATTCCTTTCCTATTCCTTTTCCTATTCTATTCCTCTTCCTATCCTATCCTTTTCCTATTCACCTATCCTATCCTTTTCCTATCATATTCATATTCCTTCCTATTCCTTATTCCTATTCCTATTCCTATTCCTATTCTATTTCATTTCTATTCCTATTCCATTTCTATTCCTATTCCTTTTCCTATTCCTATTCCTATTCCTTTTCCTATTCCTATTCCTATTCCTATTCCTATTCCTATTCCTATTCCTTTTCTTATTCCTATTCCTATTCCTATCCTATTCCTTTTCCTATTCCTATTCCATTGCTATTATTTCTATTTTGATTTTTCTTTCCACTCCATTCCATTTCATTCTATATTCTGTTCTGTTCTGTTCTGCTCTGCTCTATTCTACTATACTCTATTCCTTATTCTATTCTATTCTATTCTATTCTATTCTATTCTATTCTATTCTATTCTATTCTATTCTATTCTATTCTATTCTATTCTATTCTATTCCATTCCACTCCACTCCACTCCATTCCTATTCCTATTCCTTTTCCCTTTTCCTATTCCTATTCCTATTCTTTTTCCTATTCCTATTCCTATTCCTATTCCTTTTCCTATTCCTATTCCATTTCTATTATTTCTATTTTGATTTTTCTTTTCCACTCCATTCCATTTCATTCTATATTCTGTTCTGTCTGTTCTGCTGCTCTATTCTACTATACTCTTATTCCTTATTCTATTCTATTCTATTCCATCCATTCCATCCATTCCACTCCTATTCTATTCCTATTCCTTTTCCTTTTCCTATTCCTATTCCTATTCTTTTTCCTATTCCTATTCATATTCCTATTCCTATTCCTTTCCTATAGATTCCATTTCTATTATTATTTGATTTTTTTTCTTCACTCCATTCCATTTCATTCTATATTCTGTTCTGTTCGTTCTGCTTGCTCTATTCACTATACTATTCCTTATCTATTCTATTATCTATTCTATTCCATTCATTCACTCCACTCCATTCCTATTCCTATTCTATCCTTTCCTTTTCCTATTCCTATTCCTTTTCCTATTCCTATTTGTTTTCTTATTCCTATCCTATTATATTATTTTCCTATTCCTATCTATCCTTTTCTATGCTATTCCTATTCCTTTTCCTATTCCTATTCCTTTCATTCTATTCTATTCCTTTCCTATTCCTATTCCTTTTCCTATTCTATTCCTTCTATTCCTATCCTTCCTATCTATTCCTATTCCTTTTCTATTCCTATTCCTATCTATTTCCTTTCCTATTCTATTCTATTCTTTTCCTATCCTTTCCTATTTCTATTCTATTCCTATTCCTATTCCTATTCCTTTTATATTCCTATTCCTATTCTATTCCTTTCCTATCCTTTCTATTCCATTTCTATTATTCTATTTTGATTTTCTTTTCACTCCATTCCATTTCATTCTATATTCTGTTCTGTTCTGTTCTGCTCTATTCTACTATACTCTATTATTCTATTCTATTCTATCTATTCCATTCCACTCCACTCCGTTCCTATTCCATTCCTATTTTCCTATTCCTTTTCCTTTCCTTTCCTATTCCTATTCTATTCCTATTCTTTTTCCTATTCTATTCCTATTCCAGTCTTTTCTATTATATTCCTATTCCTATTCCTTTCCTATTCTATTCCTATTCCTTTACTATCTATTCCTATTCCTATCCTACTTTGACTATTTTTTACTATTCCTTTCCTATCCTATATACTATTCCTTTTCCTATTCCTATTCTTTTTCCTATTCCTATTCTATCTTCCTATCCTTTTCTATTCCTATCCTCCTTTTCTCTATTCCTATTCCTATCTATTCCTATTCCTATTTCCTATTCCTTTTCTTATTCCTATTCCTATCCTATTCCTATTCCTTTCCTATTCTATTCCATTTCATATTCTATTTGATTTTTCTTTTCCACTCCATTCCATTTCATTCTATATTCTGTTCTGTTGTTCTGCTGCTCTATTCTACTATACTCTATCTTATTCTATTCTATTCTATTCTATTCTATTCTATTCCAGTCCACTCCAGTCCATTCCTATTCCTATTCCTATTCCTATTCTATTCCTATTCATATTCCTATTCCTATTCCTATTTCCTTTTCCTATTCCTATTCCTATTCTTTTTCTATTATTCCTATTCCTATTCCTTTTCCTATTCCTATTCCTATTCCTTTTCCTATTCCTATTCCTATTCCTATTCCTATTCCTATTCCTATTCCTTTTCCTATTCCTATTCCTTTTCCTATTCCTATTCCTTTTCCTATTCCTATTCCTATTCTATTCCTTTTCCTATTCCTATTCCTATTCCTATTCCTATTCCATTTCTATTATTCTATTTTGATTTTTCTTTTCCACTCCATTCCATTTCATTCTATATTCTGTTCTGTTCTGTTCTGCTCTATTCTACTATACTCTATTCCTTATTCTATTCTATTCTATTCTATTCCATTCCACTCCACTCCACTCCACTCCCGTTCCTATTCCTATTCCTATTCCTATTCCTTTTCCTTTTCCTTTTCCTATTCCTATTCTATTCCTATTCCTATTCCTTTTCCTATTCCTATTCCTTTTCCTATTCCTATTCCTATTCCTTTTCCTATTCCTATTCCTATTCCTTTTCCTATTCCTATTCCTATTCCTATTCCTATTCCTATTCCTTTTCCTATTCCTATTCTTTTTCCTATTCCTATTCCTATTCCTATTCCTATTCCTTTTCCTATTCCTATTCCTTTTCCTATTCCTATTCCTATTCCTATTCCTATTCCTTTTCCTATTCCTATTCCTTTTCCTTTTCCTATTCCTTTTCCTATTCCTATTCCTATTCCTATTCCTTTTCCTATTCCTATTCTTTTTCCTATTCCTATTCCTATTCCTATTCCTTTTCCTATTCCTATTCCTTTTCCTATTCCTATTCCTATCCTTTTCCTATTCCTATTCCTAGTCCTATCCTTCCTTCCTTTCCTTTCCTTTCCTTTCCTTTCCTTTCCTTTCCTTTCCTTTCCATTCCATTCTATTCGCATGCCCCCTGATTTTTTTCTATACCCAAAGAGCAAGGGAGTGCACAGCAACATTTCCTTTGCTACCTTCCCTACCTATTTTGTAGGAACCATATTCGTGGGGAAATACTCCAGTAATTCAAATAAGCAAAATATATTAAGCATTACGTAGAATTGCCCAGAGATGCAATGACCTTGTTGGAAAAAGTAAAAAAAAAAGGATACAATGAACAGTACTGATGTCTGTCTTGTAATAAGTATGCTTTGCCTTGGAAATCAAATCTTTGGACTTGTGACCTGCCGTGTGCATCTCCCTTCTCAAAAGGAATCAGGCTTTAGTTACAGAGCCCTCTAGCCAAATTAGAAAAACAAAGCAAGCAGCTTAAGCAGGTGGCTTACCTCTTTCTTTCTTTTTTTCCTGTTGTTTAATCATTATAGCTTCCCTTCTATCAAGAAATTAACTGGTTCCCCCCCCCCCTTTTACCGAATAACCTTTGAGACTTCTATCCAGTTACTTAATGGGTTCAGAAAAGGAAGTTTGAAGATGATTAAACTTGATGCTCAAGACTCTACTCTCCACGTGCATTTTGCAATCAAGGACACGCAGGATGGGAAAGCATTCTGAATAAATTTGCATGCCAGATCAGTTTGCATGCCTCCAAGTCTCTCTATATATATTAATGACGAAGGTCCGCTGATTTTAATAGGTCTTATTTTTAAGCAATTTGTATGCAATACAATTAATCAGTAGCAGTGCCCCGAGAAACTATGACTAAGAAGCTTGCCTTTAAAAGGTTTCAAAGGATTCTTATGCCTAGAAAACTTTTAACAAAATGTGAGAGTGTGCATACTATATTGTGAAAATAGATTGAGTTTGAGTTTGAGTAATTTATTTATATGCCGCCCTTTTCCCTGGGGGGACTCAGGGCGGCTTACAACTCAAAAAGGGAGGGAAACAAACAATTAACACATAAGACAGTACATCATTAAAAGCACAACATTCATACCATTCGGGTGGGTTACAGTCTTTAATCCCAGGCCTGACGGGATAGCCAGATTTTAAGGGCTGTGCGGAAGGTCTGGAGGGTGGTGAGGGTACGAATCTCCACGGGGAGATCGTTCCATAGGGTCGGAGCTGCCACCGAGAAGGCTCTCCTCCGCGTGGTTGCCAGTCGGCATTGACCGGCAGATGGACTCGGAGGAGGCCTAATCTATGGGATCTAATTGGTCGCGTGGAGGTAATTGACAGTAGGCAGTAGATCCATCCCAAGAGGAAAAGGAAGTGGAAGAAGGCAGTATTACTGCATTTCAAACATGGTCGGATTAGCCCATAGGATGAACGCACCATTGATGTTCTCACGAACTAAAGCTGTCAAATATCTGAAGACCAAAACATGGCATCAGCATTTATGCCTCTATAGCTACTTATTAGTTGTCCAGATACTTCAGAGGTGGGTTCCTACCAGTTCGCACCTATTCGGTAGAACCGGTTCGTCAAATCTACCGAACCAGTTAGAAGAGGTTCCATCAGTGGACCGGAAAGCAGGCCACACCTACAGAAGAGGTTCCAAAAATGTTTGAAACCCACCATTGGTGGGTGTGTAATGTCCTGCAATTATCTACGCATTAATAATGATCTAGTAATATTTCCTTATACATTTTAGGGACCTTTCCTTACCTAATTGGTGTTTTCTTTCATACTTTTGGATTTCTAATTTCTGTTTCCGTTAGTTGGCAATTGCTAAAACCAATCCCACATGAAAAACTATTCAAGGCCTTCTTGATTTTAATTGTCAATTTATTTATTCCTGCACATTGTAATATTTATTCATTTACATATCTCTGTTTTTCCACTATTGTGCAAACACAATTCTAGCAGCTGCTAACATGTGTAAAATTAAATATATATTATACTCCCTTTCAAATAGCCAACAAAATATTTCTGGTTTTAATTCCATATCTTGCTTTATGATTGCTTCTAACCACTAACTTCTGAATAGTTACTTGGACCGAGCTAAGTACTAATTCATAATTTCAGATCCGGTCACATGGGCAGCAAGCCACTCCCATCCGGTCACATGGGTGGAAAGCCACTCCCACAAAGGAGGCCACACCCACAGAGTAGGTTCCAACAATTTTTGAAACCCACCACTGAGATACTTGCACCCTAGACTCCCTAACTCAAGTCTTAGAGGTTTCCCTAACTAGCCAAGGTTGCACTCTTCAGTGGAAAGACTAGAGGGAGAGAAAGGAATGATAGAGCCATGGTGGCGCAGTGGTTAGAATGTAGTATCGCAGGGTAATTCTGCCGACCGCCAGCAGTTCGATTCTCATCGGCTCAAAGTTGACTCAGCCTTCCATCCTTCCGGGATCAGTAAAATGAGGACCTAGATCGCTCTTGGTGAACCTTTTCGGCACCAACTGCCAAAATGAGAGCCCATATGAGAACCACCAGAAATCAAAAGAGCAGGTCCCTGGCGCATACGCGCAGGAGAACCAAAAACCGGAAGAACAGTTCCCTGGAGCACAAGCACACGCCGAGAAGCCGTTTCCGGCATGCTGGTCACCTGGCCTTCTGGTTTCTGTCATGCATGTGAGCGTGAAGACCAGCTGTGCACATGCTCCTCCCATTTCTGGCACTCCCGCAGGCATGAAGACCAGCTGGCCAGCGCGCATGTACATGCTGGAACCTAGGAGAGCAACAGGCGACAGCTGGCGTGCCTGGAGAGATGGTTCTGCATGCCACAGGTTCTCTATCATCGGCTTAGATTGTTGGGGGCAATAGGTTGACTCTGTAAACCACTTAAAGAGGGTTGTGAAGCAGTTTATAAGACTGCTCTTGCTATCTCCAGTCTTTGTAGAAATGAAGATACAAGACAAGACATTCCTACATTTTTTTTCTTTTTTGAGACAAAGTGGCTCATTCCTAGCTTTTTTATTGAAGTCCGTTATGCCACAATTAGGACCAGAATTTTCATTTGCTAGGCCGGTTGGTTGTTAAGCGAGCTACATCTGATTTCGCAATCTTTTTTTGCCACGGTTGGTAAGTGAATCACATTTCTCTCATTGACTATGCCCGTTGGAAGTCACCTGGGAAGGTCACACATGGTGATCACATGAACCCAGGATGCTGCCACCACCATAAACACATCCTGGTTGCCAAGCACCTGGATTTTAAGCATGGGAATTTTGGGGATGCTGTGGCGGGGGTTAAGTTGCAAGGACCAAGTTGTCAATAACCTTTTTCAATGTAACTTTGAACAAGTAGCTGTAAGCTGAGGACGACCCAAGAGCCGAGGTGGCGCAGTGGTTAGGGTGCAGTACTGCAGGCCACTTCAGCTGACTGTTATCTGCAGTTCAGCGGTTCAAATCTCACCGGCTCAAGGTTGACTCAGCCTTCCATCCTTCCGAGGTGGGTGAAATGAGGACCCAGACTGTGGGGGCGATATGCTGACTCTGTAAACCGCTTAGAGAGGGCTGAAAGCCATACGAAGCGGTATATAAGTCTAACTGCTATTTATATTGCTATTGCTATTTTGTGACTTCTAAAGAGAGATCAAAGAAACCATTATTCAAGAAACGGACTTAAGGCTTTACCGTGAATTCAACTTTTGGAACAGCGATTGCTATTTGTCGGGGTGGGGGAACAAATTCCTATTAAAACAATTGAAAAAAATGTGTATTTTAGGGTACTTTATAATAGCAATAGCAAGAGCAATAGCAGTTAGACTTATATACCGCTTCCTAGGGCTTTCAGCCCTCTCTAAGCGGTTTACAGAGTCAGCATATTTCCCCCAAGAACAATCCGGGTCCTCATTTTACCCACCTCGGAAGGATGGAAGGCTGAGTCAACCCTGAGCCGGTGAGATTTGAACAGCCGAACTGCAGAACTGCAGTCAGCTGAAGTAGCTTGCAGTGCTGCATTTAACCACTGCTCCACTTCGGCTCTTAATGGAACATTGCATAGCTAGCTTCAGAGGATATGGAAAATAATGGTGTCATTTTGACTTAATGTTTGCGGAAGCAAATATTCTGGTTTACAGTCAGAATTCCATATTCACATGATGCATATATTAACCTAATCAGATATTAAACATTACACAACCACAATTTAATAACACTTCTAATGTAGTCTCATTCTCAAAAAAGGGCACATCGCATTCTGGATCTCAACATCGCACAACCGTTGCCGGACTTCCTTGAGAAAATAGTTGGGTTGCATCCGGAAACACAAATGAGTTATTTTGGAGGAAATTCATCGCAACTTTGAAGTAATTTCAAATTTTCAAAATGCTTGTGATCTTGGTAAATATTATTTTGAAGCTCATTTTATTTACATTCGTTAGATAAAACGCCTTAGAGATCTTATAGTTAATGTGCTGAGTAAATACAACACTATTATTATGGGTAGTTTTGATGTTTTACCTTTCTTTTATCAAAGCTGCCTTTTAAGAGCTAACTTTATGGATCTAAATAATAAAAAGGTCCCCACCCACCCACCAGAGTCATGTAGAAAAGCCAAATTCCTTAAAATATGGAAAAGGACATAATAGGTGTTATAAAATTATTTTTTTTTAAAAAAAAACCCTTCAACTCTCCACAAAGCATCCAAACACAAAACATTTTAGAAATGGTAAAATAACTCATCTTACCATGGCAGACCACGTGGGAAAAAGCCCAAATGTAATTAAATGGGTTACTTGGAATCCTAACAAAATCTTTTTCTTAGCTTTGTCAAGAATGTGCAGCAAAAAAGGAAGTTCAAATGTCGACTGAGAATCAGAATAAAATAAACATTTATTTCTTACAAATAACATTCAACCATTGGAATGATTGCACTGGTCACGGCAGATGAATTGAACACACTTGAACCCCACATCCCCTGCCTAACAAGCCCGAAGAAGCAATATAGGAAATAAGTCAAGAGATTTTGCTTCTGGGGCCCTCTGCGAGATAAAAGATAAAAGGCTGGATTTTCTGATCTTAGCTAGTTAAAGCTGCAGGGTTAGGTCTGGTGCCAAAATGGGAGGGAAAGCCACTGTAGCACACAGAAACATAAGAACACCAGTGAAGTACAAGATTCACCTGTTCGAGACACAAATTCAAGCTTTGATTATGTCTCTTTGGGATTATAGTCGTATTTTATTTTCCTGCCTGTTTTCATTTCCTGTTTAAAGTACAACTTGCATCATTGGGGACACAAAGCGAGGTGTGTCATTGGGTGAGACTTTGCCTTTCAGATCCAATAAGACTTGTAAACACCCCGAATTGGTTGAGCCTTTCATCTTGGCGCTTCTTGCTATGGTTTCTTTTTAAGATTGGGGGGACAAGCAACAGGTTTCAAACAGATTTCTTATTAACAACAGAAATATGGGGGGTAGTAGTAGTAGTAGTAGTAGTAGTAGTAAAAAAAGCATGTGATATAATCTTATTTCAAGAAAGGGTGAAGAAGGATGAAAAAGAAAAGGATAGAGGTAGCTAACTAACCAGGGGGAATTTCATTCACGAGCATTATCAAACAGCACAATTTGTGAGAACTACTTATGAAATGGTCATACATATTGCACTAAACCAAAATCTTAATGCAGTTCGTTCTAGCATTGAAGGCACGAGGCTAGAAAGCGAGAGACTATGAGTTCAAATCCCAGCTTAGCCCTGAAAGCCACCTAGAGTAGTCCCATGGCTAAATAGAAAACACATTTAATAAACAATAAATAATGAATGAGCAAATGTATGAAGAAATGAATGCTGTTCCTAAGGGCTTGAATGGACTGTCTTTTACCGATTACTGTTTTAAAAATTGTGTCTCCATATTATGATTATTTTGCTATCTACATACATACATACATACATACATACATACATACTGGTGTGTGTATGTATGTATGTATATGTATACTATCTCTATCTCTATCTCTATCATCTCTATCTCTATCTCTATCTCTATCTCTATCTCTATCTCTATCTCTATCTCTATCTCTATCTCTATCTCTATCTCTATCTCTACTCTATATCTATATCTATCTATATCTATATCTATATATCTAGCTATATAGCAGAGGTGGGTAGTGGAATTCAGGCCTGGGTTGCAGAACCAGCAGTGACCCAGGCCTGCCACATTCCCAAATCGGTTCCCTCACAGCCACTGGGCCACCATCATTTTAGTTTTTAGTGACTGCACGTACTCAGTTCATTGTCAATTGTTCCGCACATGCATGAAGAACAATTTACATTGAACAGTGCACACACGCGTGAGCGGGTTGTGAACTGGTAGTAAAACTGGCAGCAACGTATATAGATAGATATAGATGATAGATAGATAGATAGATAGATAGATAGATAGATAGATAGATAGATAGATAGATAGATAGATAGATAGATGTAGATATAGATAGATAAATAGATAGATAGATAGATAGATAGATAGATAGATAGATAGATAGATAGATAGATAGATAGACAGACAGACAGACAGACAGATATATGTAGATATGATAGATAGATAGATAGATAGATAGATAGATATAGATAGATAGATAGATAGATAGATAGATAGATAGATAGATAGATGATAGATGTAGATGTAAATGTAGATGTAGATATAGATGTAGATATAGATATAGATGTAGATATAGATGTAGATATAGATATAGATGTAGATATAGATGTAGATATAGATATAGATATAGATATAGATATAGATATAGATATAGATGTGTCTGTGTGTCTGTGTGTCTGGTCTGTTGCATATGCACACATATATTTGGGCATACCAGGGATTGTGACCACACACACACACACACACACAGAATTTCTAGATAAAATGTCACTATGAAACTCTGAACTCAAGTTGTTGATGGGAGGAAGAGATACTTCCTAGTATGCTAGAGCATGGGCCCTTTAAACAAATAAACATTCTGTGGTCAATTAAAATAGAAATAATAGGTTTTCAAAGTAATAAAATATATTAAGGTATCTCAATCAATAAGACACCAGCAAACAGACCTTGACTCCAGTTGAGCAACAATGTTATTTTTTTTCTTGAAAATTAAGACAGGTAGGAGGAATATCTGTTTAAGAAAAATCCCATCGAAGAAGATCTATATTTTCTTCCCATGAAAAAAAAAACCAGCCCTGGAGTCTGCAGCATTTTTGGTATTCTGAAATTATCAGATAAAATTAATACTTCCCAGTCGAGACAAGATACCTGACTACTTATATAACCAGAGGTGGGTTCCTACCAGTTCGCACCTATTCGGTAGAATCCGGTTCGTCAAATGTACCGAACCGGTTAGAAGAGGTTCCACCAGTGGACCCGGAAAGCAGGCCACACCTACAGAAGAGGTTCCAAATCTTTTGAAACCCACCACTGCTCCTTGGATATGATTATTCTACACTATCATGCTCCTATTTATAAAACTCAGTGCCTCTGTGAAAGGTAAGGATGACTACTGCGTTTGTGGTGCAATCAGAACATTGCGTGTGTTGAAGTTGTTTTAACGCAAACCAAAGATGCCTTTTAAAAAACAAGTTGACATCCTATTCTTATGCATGCAGGTAATTTAAGATGGTTCTGACAAGTGTCGTCGGCATCTTCATATCCGGTCACATGGGCGGCAAGCCACTCCCATCCGGTCACATGGGTGGCAAGCCACTCCCACAAAGGAGGCCACACCCACAGAGTAGGTTCGAACAATTTTTGAAACCCACCACTGTATATAACATACACACTCCCTCTACTCAAACACCTATTTTACTCTTCAGAAGAAATGGACTTTATGGACTGCATTTTCAGGAAGTAAGAACTGCCTCTCCTAGCTTGAAAACCATTGTATATAGAAAAGAATATATGTAGCTCAGAACTGAATTGTGGAGCCTCTAATTCCCTCTGAGCTTGGTTGGCTGTTTGTAGACATTTTATTACCTAACTAGCTATCATCATCAGTGCTAGGGAGTGTGGGGTAATAAGTATGGAGTGTAAGGAGTTATTCCCAACTTTACTGGTGATGCAATAAAATGTCTGTAAGCAAATAGTCAAGCGCAGAGAGCATCAAGAAGTATTGCGTGTGGCAGTCACCGCAGTACTAACTTCTGTACTGTTTTGACTGGCAACAGAATTTAGTTCTGCCGATGTGCTTGTTGGATGTGGAAGTTTAAATTTGAAGGAAATAAATGCAGTTTGAAACAGGATGCAAAAGAACTAAAGTCATGTGAGACGGAGTGCTTTAAGTCTTTAAGTCTTTACAAGCTATTATACCGGCTGTTCTCATAAAAATTATAACTGCCTTCAAAAAAGAAGCCACAGCTGGAAGGAAACCCACACCAATCTGCCAATATGGTTTCCATAACAAGCAGAACTTACATAGGATGACACAATGGGGAAAAAAATAGAAGTAAAGAAATGGAAATGGAAAAACTCACAGGAATAACGATTGCGGTGGTTTCAAGCTTGTTCATGCAACGTTTGTTTTAACATTTGTCAACAAGTTATAGCCGTGTAAGACACATCCAAATTAAAGGGATCATTTAAGCCACGCCAAAAGCACGGGGTAATAATAATTCAGATATTTTACTGAATTGAACAGCCCAGTTCTGTGGAGATGTTTAAAGTTATTGGCTGGCTTTATTTATAATGTTGTCATAATATTGCTTGTTTTGGTGGGGTGGTAATATGACGCATGAACCCAGATGTTGCAGCTTAACTGCTTAGCTGAACAAACCAAGTTAAAATTATCCTGGCCTAAGGTCAGGCATACATACAACCGTTCCTCTTGACAATTATATCTGCGTGTAGAGGTTTGCACTGCAGTCTGCAAAGTCCAATAGGACTTACTTCAGAGTAATCATACGCAAGCCAAAAGAGGAATATACTCCTTTTCAATTATTTCAATGCTACTTCCTGCGATCTATGTCATTAAAAAAAAAAAACTTGATCAGGTTCTTTCGAGAAAAATATGGATAGAAACTAACCAAGGAGAGTAGCAATCTTGAACTAAGGAGAAATTTCCCAATGGTGAGATCAATCAACCAATGGAACAACTTGCCTTCAGATATTGCGGATATTCCTTCGCTGGAGGCTTTCAAAAAGAGAATAATTCATCTGAAATGGTTTAGGGTTTCTTGCTCAAGCAGGGTGTTGGAGTAGAAGACCTCTAAGGTCCTTCTAACTCAAGAGCCGTAGTGACACAGTGATTGGAATGCAATTCTGCAGGCTACATCTGCTGACTGCCAGCTGCCAGCAGTTTGTCAGTTTGATTCTCACTGGATTCAGGTTGACTCAGCTTTCTATCCTTCCGAGGTTGGTAAAATGAGGAGCCAGATTGTTGGGGCAAGAGGCTGACATTTGTAAACCACTCTGAATGCTGTAAAGCAGTGTGAAGTGGCATATAAGTCTAAGTGGTGTGTGGTATGTGGTATTATTATTCTATGTTCTAGCTGTTATCATATTGAACATCATATTGAAATGTTGAGTTCAATTATGGACATAGGTCCTGGACTTATCACCATAACCAAGCTAAAAATTTCCATTGCTAAGCTGCTGTTGAGTTTTGCTCCATTTTACAATCTTTTTGTCATAGCTGTTAAGTGAATTCCTAAAATTGTTAAGTTAGCCAGATGGTTTTTAATGGTCCCAGGCTGATGTTGCTTGAACCCAGGCGTCTGCAACCATAATAAATACATACCAGTTTCCAATCATCTGAATTTTGATCATGAGACCATGGGGATGTTGCAACGACTGCGTGAAAAATGGTCATGTCACGTTTTTTTCAGTGCCATTGTAACTGCTAATGGTCCCTGAGCAAATGGATGTTAAGTTGAGACTACCTGTATTAAACGCTTATTTTCGGATATAATTCTCAAATGAGTACATCAAGGAATACTTAATATAGGTGTAACATTTCTATAGTTGCGTGGATTAAAGATGCTTTATCTTTAAGAGCCATGGTGGCGCAGTGGTTAGAATGTAGTATTGCAGGCTAATTCTGCCAACTATCAGCAGTTCGATTCTGACCGGCTCAAAGTTGACTCAGCCTTCCATCCTTCCGAGGTCAATAAAAGGAGGACCCAGATTGTTGGGGGCAATATGTTGATTCTGTAAACCGCTTAGAGATGGCTGTAAAGCACTATGAAGCGGTATATAAGTGCTATCGCTATTTATAGATACTGAGCCTTTTTCTTCCTTTCCCCCATTCCATTAACCCCTGGTAATAAAATCCTCTGCATATAAGCCTTAGGATACCCCATGGCTATAAGAGAGACTCAGTTACCACTCTCCTAAGGAGACCCAGATCTGAAACATTGCCAGGCAAGGAGGAGGAGGAAGGATGTGGTTAGAAAAGGCATCATTTAATTGGCCATCTTCCCTCCTAAGGATCCCCTTTGGAGGGGGAATCTGTTCTTTTTGCAACTAGCGGGTTTCCTGTTTCCTTTTCTCTGTTGTGTCTTCCTGACACCGAAGCTACAGAGACGAATGGGGATGCAACTTCCTGGGACAGACAGAGGCCTGCAAAGGGAGGAGCAATTAGGAGCTTTCCCCCCCTTGAAATGTTTAGCTCCACTCCATTAGAAGAAGTGATAATAACTGTGTTTCCTGTGCTTTGATATCGTGCTGACAGAGTCTGCAGAAAGCGCTCTAGCTCAGTGAATGAGATAAAAGTCAGATTGAGGAGAGAAACACACAGATCTGCTTGTGCGCACCAGTTGCCAAAGGAAACCCATCGATCATAACGATGAGGTTTTAGCTTACATTCTTGAAAAATTGGGGAAAGGATGGAATCAGAGGTGGGTTCCTACCAGTTCGCACCAGTTCGGTAGAACCGGTTCGTCAAATCTACCGAACCGGTTAGAAGAGGTTCCACCAGTGGACCCGGAAAGCAGGCCACACCTACAGAAGAGGTTCCCAAAAATTTTGAAACCCACCACTGACACACACACACACACACACACACACACAGACTGACACAGAGAGAGCGAGAAAAAGAAAGGAAGAAATAAATAAAGAAGAAAGAAAAAAGAAAGAAAAAGAGTGAGAGAGAGATGAAAGAAAAAAGAAAAAAGGGACAGAGAGACAAAAGGAAGGAAGGAGAGAGAGAGAGAGAGAGAGAGAGAGAGAGAGAGAGAGAACACATAGCCGGCAAGCCACTCCCACCAGGTCACATGGCCAGCAAGCCACTCCCACAAAGGAGGCCACACCCACAGAGTAGGTTCCAAAAAAATTTGAAACCCACCAGTGGATGGAATCCATGTTGGAGAAATAGCAATAAAGCTAGCCAGCTTACTTAAAAAAAAAATTGTAGAGTATAGAGGCCGCCCCAATCTGTCGTGACTCCATGACTCGTGGTGGCACATTCGAGACCAGTTGGTGGGGATCTGTGAAATATTTCAGTTGCTGTCTTTTGGCAGAAATGTGTAGACCAGGAGTATCAAACTTGATTTCATTGAGGGTTGCATCAGTCGTGTTTGACCTCGGGGGGGGGGGATGTGGAACAGGGTGAGCATGGTCAGCTCGATGTCACTAGTGTCAGGGGCTCCTGTGCTGGCCCAAGTGCTCTGCCAGCAAAAATGGGTTCCTGCCAGGGGTGGCTTTCAGGTGGTTCGCGGTGGTCCCCGCGAACCGGTTGGTCGGCGAACCCGGAAGTAAGTAACTTCTGGGAACGCCGAAGGATCCACCCGCCCGCCCGCGTTTCTTACCCGGTTTTGACGAGTTCTGCGCTTCCACGCATGCGCAGAACGCATACAGCGCCTGCGCGATCCTCCAGGAGCAGCTGGAGCATCGCACAGGCGCTAGTATGCATGTGTGCACTGCACGCGTGCACGAGGACGCCGCCGGACCCGTTCCAACCGAACCGGTTGGAACGGGGCGAGAAACCCACCCCTGGTTCCTGCGCTCCGTTTTCTGCTGCCACTGCCTCCTGCAACCCTTTGCCAGTGATAACGGAGCTCAGGAGGGCCTCATGTGCCACTCCGGAGCTCCATTTTCACTGACAGAGGGTTGCAGGAGGCCGTGGCAGCTGAAAACGGAGCTCAGGGGCCCATTTTCTCTGGCAGAAGCACAGCACACCTTCACTGTTTCCAGGGCGGCCCTGCGGGCCAGATGTAAATATCCTGTGGGCTAGATCCAGCCCCCGGGCCTTGAGTTTGATACCCCTGCAGACGGATAAAACATACATAACACAGTTCATAATGATCAAAGCACAATAATGTCCTAGAGAATATGCCTCACCCCTCCTCCTCCTCAAGGAACACTCGTAAATTGCCCAACAATCTTAGAAAGTTTGACAAGCATCAGAATTTGGCTGAATTTCAAGAGTTGTTTGATTTTCTAAAATGGCCTATTTAGGAGGCAGGTGAATCCCAGCTGTTTTCAGGAGCACTAAATATTGCTTTGGGGTTACTTTGACTGAAGGTGAATTTATTTGTAATTTTTTTTTTTAAAAAAAAAAGCTTTTCTATCAGTTTGAGATTTATACCTATTTATAGTACTTATGTTCCTATAAAAAGATACAGTACATAAATCATGTACCAGAATTGGAGAAATTATGCCAATTTATCCAGTCCTGGAGGGGAAAAACAACTTTCTGAGAGCAAAGAACTCCATATAAAATTATTTTCATATACAGGCCAGTAGATATCACTAATCGGTCACTTGTCATAATGAAGGCAAAATCAGTGAAATAACCTCCAAAAGTAAACTTTCTTTACAGCAGGTTAAAAAATGCAACACGTTACAATGCTCAGGATTGGCATTCATGCGTGGTTATCAGCCGACCCGCGAAATCTGTTTCATTTTTCATAGAAGCTTAGCTTGTCCTAACTTTAATGGTAAGTCTTCAAATTGCAGACCAATAGCTTTTTATCTGTAAAGGAGTATCTATGTATGTAAGGCCTTATTTGCCTTATGTCATAACTCCTCTGCCATTTACAAAAAGAATGGCCCAGCTCAGGGGTGGGTTTCTCGCCCCGTTCCAACCGGTTCGGTTGGAACGGGGGGGGGCGGTGTCCTCGTGCACACACGCGGTGCACGCATGCGTACTAGCGTCTGTGCGATGCTCCAGCTGCTCCTGGACGATCGCGCAGGCGCTGTATGTGTCCTGCGCATGCGTGGAAGCGCAGAACTCGTCAAAACCGGGTAAGGACCGCGGGCGGGCGCGCCCTTCGCCATTCCCGGAAGTTACTTACTTCCGGGTTCGGCGACCAACCGGTTCGCAGGGACCGCTGCGAACCGGTTGAAACCCACCCCTGGCCCAGCTCCAACATTGTGCAAAACCAGGGTTCATTTTTAACATAATTTATCAAGCAAGCCACTATTGACTTAAGTCAGGCTAATACAAAGGCTACCACATCTTTACACAATGTGTGAACTGGAATTATTAAGTCTTTCAGGCAAAGTATTGCTTGCTGATTTACAAGAATCCAACACCACATACCTCCAGTCTAGGTTTAGCCTGACTTTCAGAATTTTGTCGAATTGTTGGACTCCCATATTGGAATGGAATGGAATTTTATTATTTGTATGCCGCCCTTCTCCAGGAGGACTCAGGGAGGCGAACAATTCAAGGGGGAAAAAAAGGGGGAACATAAAAAACAAAGTACAAATAATAAAAGTAAACAACAGTCGCACAACCACAGAAGTCGAGAGGGGAGGGAACTCATCACCCCCAGGCCTGTCGGCAAAGCCAGGTTTTGACGGCTTTTCGGAAGGCCTGGAGAGAGGTGAGGGTCCGAATCCCTGCGGGGAGTTCATTCCAGAGGGCCGGAGCTGCCACAGAGAAGGCCCTCCCCCGGGTAATAGCCAGGTGGCATTGGCTGGTAGATGGAACCCGGAGGAGGCCAACCCTATGAGATCTAATGGGTCTGTGGGAGGTAATTGGCAGCAGGCGGTCTCTCAAGTATTGCACACTGGAGTCTGCCAACTAAGTCAATCAATCAATCAAGCCTTTCCTAATTAAACATCAGATCACCAGAGAAGAAGGCATATTTAAAAGATTTTATTAAACTTGCCACCAAACAATGCTTACGCTCAATATAATAAAACCAGTGTGTATTAACGCATGTCAGAATAGACATCATGCAGCACTTTTGGGAAAAATTAAAATTCCGTACAGTGTACAGTTAAGTGCCACACCCAAGAATTTACAGACACAGTAATTTACTGCAATTAGTCACTTGAAAAATAGTTTCTGAAAGAAACATGCCTTGTACTCCATTTGCAGGGGGAAATGCCAGAGTACTTTAGGGTAAACTCTGAAAAAAAATAACGTCAGTCTTTTAAGGTTTTTTTCCTGTAGCGAGGGTCCCTCTGAGTCCATCAGGATTCGAAGAAAAGCCAACACCGCTAATGTCTCTGGCAAGTATGTAATCTTGAAGTGTTGCTAATGGTGTGGTCTTTTTGCAGTCGACAGGAGAGTCCGTCTCCGCAGTAACACCGCTGGAAGAGTTCCAAACCATGGGAGCCCTTTTTGTGGTGCTTGGTGCACACCTGGCCTTCCTTAAGGACAGGTTTGCAAATCTTGGACCAGAAGTGACGGGCGCAACAGAGTCCTTCAGCGCAGTCCGAGGAGCGAAGACATACAGCGCCTTCTTGGCCTTAGGAAAGAGAGACAAGAGAGTTGAGAGTACAGAATATTTGTTCACAGTCTCCTTTTGTACTGAGGTCATTTGAAAACCTTCCCTAACCTGAGCCGAGGTGGCGCAGTCATTAAATGCAGCACTGCAGGCTACTTCAGCTGACTGCTAGTTTGGCAGTTCGGCAGTTCAAATCTCACCGGCTCAAGGTTGACTCAGCCTTCCATCCTTCCGAGGTGGGTAAAATGAGGACCTGGATTGTTGTTGGGGGCAATATGCTGACTCTGTAAACCGCTTAGAGAGGGCTGAAAGCCCTATGAAGCAGTATATAAGTCTAACTGCTATTGCTATTGCTGTTGCGGAATGGGACAATTCACAACTTGCTGTGGCCAACTTATTTTTATTATTATTTGTATTTATTAGATTTAGATTTATTTAGATTTATTTTATTTGTATGCCGCCCTTCTCTGGGAGGGACTCAGGGCGGCGAACAACTCAAAGGGGGAAAAGGGAAACATAGAACACAATACAAGTAGTTAAAATAGCCACGAATCACACAACCACACAGGTCGAGAGGGGAGGGGAACTCATCAACCCCAGGCCTGCCAGCAAAGCCAGGTTTTGACGGCTTTTCGGAAGGCCTGGAGAGAGGTGAGGGTCCGAATCTCTGCGGGGAGTTCGTTCCAAAGGGCCGGAGCTGCCACAGAGAAGGCCCTCCACCGGGTAGTAGCCAGGTGGCATTGGCTGGTAGACGGAACCCGGAGGCGGCCGACCCTGTGTGATCTAACGGGTCTTTGGGAGGTAATTGGCAGCAGGCGGTCTCTCAAGTACTAGTATTAGTTTGTCAAACATGTACAAGATAGCAGATGTAAATATAAACATGGATATG
Organism: Thamnophis elegans; assembly: GCF_009769535.1. NCBI lineage: Eukaryota > Metazoa > Chordata > Lepidosauria > Squamata > Natricidae > Thamnophis > Thamnophis elegans. The sequence continues at coordinate 41,499,245 of NC_045555.1, forward strand.
AACAAAAATTAATACAAGTAGATGTAGGATAGGGATGGTAAGCACGCTGGTGCCCTTATGCATTATTAACTTGCTATGGGACAACGCTCATTAAAATAATTTGTATTTTAAGTAATTGAATTGTTCAACGATCCCACAGTGACTAGGGAGCTCATCCAGGTCATGGCTGTCCCAAAGGTCCTTCTCCCCTTCCCCCAAGGAGGCAACTGGACTTTCTGGTGTTTCTTTTGAGAAGACGTTTCGCTTCTCATCCAAGAAGCTTCTTCAGTTCTGGAGAAGAGCTTCGAGCTGAAGCAGCTTCTCGGATGAGAAGCGAAATGTCTTCTCAAAGAAACACCAGAAAGTCCAGTTGCCTCTTGGGAAAATAAAAATAAAAAGCACTTTTGGGACAAACATGACCTGGATGACGGAGAATCTCCATAGTCACTGTGGGATAATTTAACAATTCAATTATTTAAAATTAAAAGTCATTTTAATGTTTGTCATTCACATTTCATTCTGTCCCTTCTTTTTTCATCCTTGCTTTAATGATTCTATTCCACCCTTTCTTTGATATTAATGTAACTTTTGTCTCCCAGAGAGTTGTCCTGAGACAAGTTGACTGTGGCGAGTTGTCCATGGAGAACTGTCCGTTCTCCATGGACAACTCGCCCAACAAAACTGTGCTCGACTAAAGCGCGCCCGATTAAACCGCGTTGCTGGCGTCATCAACAGGGCGACAACAGCCAGCGCGGAGAAAGAAGGGCGCTTTAAATAGCGCTTTGAAAGCAAGCCGATTCAACTTAAGGTAAGGGTTAGGTTTAGGGTTAGGTTTAGGGTTAGGTTTAGGGTTAGGTTTAGGGTTAGGTTTAGGGTTAGGTTTAGGGTTAGGTTTAGGGTTAGGTTAAGAGTTAGGGTTAGGTTTAGGGTTAGGTTTAGGGTTAGGTTAAGGGTTAGGGTTAGGTTTAGGGTTAGGTTAAGGGTTAGGTTTAGGATTAGGTTTAGGGTTAGGTTAAGGGTTAGGTTTAGGATTAGGTTTAGGGGGGTTAGGTTTAGGTTTAGGGGTTAATTTTAGGTTTAGCGTTTACAGCGTGCTTCTGTCTCCGCGCTGTTGTCGCCCTGTGATGATGTCAGCTACACGGTTTCGTCAAGCGCGCTTTAGTCGAACGCGGTTTTGTGGTGGAACCGAACTGTCACCAACCTGATGCTCTTCCCATTATCATTTCAGCAGCCTGGCAAGGAAGGGCAATGGGAGTAGAGAGCAGACAGACTGCAGGAAGCAGAAAGATGGAGAAGGCTGAGCGAATCTAATAGATTTGAGAGAAAGCCTGGCTTGCTACTATTTCCATCTTTGGCATCCAGGTGGCTCAGTGGCTAAGATGCTGAGCTTGTCGAGCAGAAAGGTCGGCAGTTCAGCGGTTCAAATCCCTAGCGCCGCATAACGGAGTGAGCTCCTGTTATTAGTCCCAGCTTCTGCCAACCTAGCAGTTCAAAAGCACGTAAAAATGCAAGTAGAAAAATAGGGACCAACTTTGGTGGGAAGGTAACAACATTCCATGCGCCTTTGGCATTTAGTCATGCCAGCCACATGACCACTGAGACATCTTCAGACAGCGCTGGCTCTTTGGCTTTGAAATGGGAGATGAGCACCGCCCCCTAGAGTCAGGAACGACTAGCATGCATGTACGAAGGGAACTTTTACCTTATTGGTATCAACCATAAGGGGGAAATAGTTAAGTGTGCCTGCCACACATACTGCCACAAGTTATCAAACTATAAAACCCTTTGGTCCTGTGTCAAATACTTAAGCTCTCATAGCAAACAGGAGCAGGCCTCCTTCAAGCCATGTAAGTAAACAAGCAAGATCATATTCTCTAGCTAAATAGTATTATGAGAAGTGATCTACTCCATGGTGGCACAGTGGTTAGAAAGCAGTACTGCAGACTAACTCACTGCTCTCTCCAGGAGTTCGATTCTGAGCAGTTCAAGGTTGACCCAGCCTTCCATACTTCTGAGGTCGGTAAAATGAGGACCCAAATTGTTGGGGGCAATACGCTGAGTCTGTAAAACTGCTTAGAGGGGGCTGTAAAGCACTTTATACTAGTGGTATGTAAGTCCAAGTGCTATTGCTATTCATATTAAATTGTTGTCTGCGAGGAACAATTGGAACATTGGAAAAGCTCCCCATAGAACTATGCAAATGAAATGCTGACAAAAATGAACAGACATTGAAAACCAATCTAAATAACTAAACGCTCACATAATGGTACGAGTTTGAAGAGGACACCAAAAAGCATGTCCACAGCGCCCTTAGAAGTCTTTCTAACAGCAATTGAACCTGTACAGGTAGGTAGTCCTCAACGTACAATAGTCTGTTTAGTGACCAAAGTTACAACGGCACTGGAAAAAAAGTGACTTAACTGTTTTTTCACACTTATATTCAGATGGTTGGCAAGTGATTCATATTTATGACGGTCACAGTGTCTTGGGGTCATGTGATCACCTTTTGTGACCTGACAAACAAAGTCAAGGGGGAAGCGATATTCACTTAGAAGTTACTAAGATAGTAACTGCAGTGATTCACTTAACAACTGTGGCAGAAAGGCCATACAATAGCACAAAACTCACTTAACTGTCTCGCTTAGCAACAGAAAATTTGGGTCATTAGTCGAGGACTACCTGAATTGCTTTCCAGAAGGCATTCAGAGTCCTCTAACAGATGATATTCTATGTACTCCAAGTTCACACCCAAAATCAGGCACATTCTTTCAGCAATGAAATAAACATTACAATTGTTTTATTCTTTTCTGGAATAAATATTCTTTCTGGATTTAAAAGCAGCGCATTGTTGGCCTTACCTTTTAAGTGGTACATTTGAGATGTTGTGGTCCTTTTCACATGGGAGTCCAAAGTAGCATGGTCAAAATTTTCTATGATGATCTCTTCAAACCGTCCAGAATGAAAATGGTCAAATTCTACACAGATACCTGATAAGGGAGGTGGGGAAAATCATGAATACCTATCAATTTCCCAAGGAGATATATATATATTTGGCACACCAGGGGTTGTGACTTTAAATATATACCTTTCACCCTGGCCTGGCTGATAAGGAGTCGAGCTCTGTAGCTCAATGGTTAACACATCTGCCTAAGAGGCAATAGAGCACAGGTTCGATTCCCAGTAAGGGTATGGCTAGCTGATGAGAGCTAAATAGCTTGAAATAGATCTATACTAGTCTCCCTTTATTTATTTATCAGCACAAACATAACAAATGTAACAAAAAGGCAACAGTAAAAAATATTGGGTTTCTGTCTGGATGGTCTCTTGTGACGAGCTGAAGGACAGAGAATGGAAGTGTGACCTTCCTCCCATATTTGGGCACACCAGGGGTTGTGACTTAAATAAATATATATATATATATATATATATATATATATATATATATATATATATATATATATATATATATATATATATATATTATATATTATATATTTATATATATTATATATATTATATATATTATATATATTTATATTTAATTCCTGGACATTGGCTCACTATTCAGATGCTAGAAGACTGCAGATTCTCCCCTTAGGCAAAAACCATCTACATATCACAGAGAAGATTCATTCTAAATCCAAACCATGTAAATATATGGCTTGGTGCAAACCTCTTTTTGGTCAGGTTTTCTGCTATCATAGGAATTTCCCTTAACATTGGAGCCTGAGTGTCAGCAAGGAGTGTGCCCAAGCACTAATGTTATATTTTCATCAGATTTTTTTCAAAAATTTGACTTGAGATACTAGGATAGCCTCAGAAAAAGGTTTTCGAGCTTAGTAATATCATGTTGGAGGGAAAATATCCAGGTTCTGCTTGAACTTTATTAAATTTGAACAGCCCACGATGAAAAAAAAAAGATGCTGGTTAAGATGTTCTTTGGCTCATGCAGAGAAAAGAAGATGATTAAACTGTATCCAAGGAACTTTATGCATGAAACCATATGTAACATTTAATAACGAATGTTTGCTTCTTTATAATTGCAGAATTCTAAGAGCCCTTCCTAAACAAGTCCAAATAGCATGTATTGTTCCTTGCATAACCCATTCCAGAATATGGAATATACAACTTATATTATCACACGTAAAGAGAAGCAATTTAGAATTAATGACAAACTTCCTAACAGTGGGGACAGTTAACCAGTGGAACAGCTTGCCTTCATGAAGTTGTAAAGGCTTCATCACTGGAAGCTTTTAAGAAAGGACTGGAGAGCTACTTGTCTGAAATGGCATAGGGTTTCCTGCTTAGGGTTGGACTAGAAGACCTCCAAGGTCCTTTCCAGCTCTATTCTGACTAAATAAAGGTAAAGTTTCCCCTCGCACATATGTGCTAGTTGTTCCCGACTCTAGGAGACAGTGCTCATCTCTGTTTCAAAGCCAAAGAGCCAGTGCTGTCCAAAGACCATGATCCGTGGTCATGTGGCCAGCATGACTAAATGCCAAAGACACATGGAACACTGTTACCTTTCCACCAAAGGTGGTCCCCATTTTTCTACTTGCATTTTTACATGCTTTTGAACTTGCTAGGTTGGCAGAAGCTGGACAAGTAATGGGAGCTCACTCTGTTACATGGTGCTAGGGATTCGAACTGCTAAATTGCTGACCATTCTGATCGAGAAGCTCAGCGTCTAAGCTATTGAGCCACTGCCCTTTATTCTGACTAAATCCCCCTTATTCCAAAAGTAAGGATGCTTAGAATTTACAACCTAACCCCTCCTCTTTTTTTGCCAACATCCCTTGGCCTTAAAAACAACAAAACTCTCCTTGAAGGGATACAAGACGGGACTCTTTACTTCAAACCCTACAGCTCAAAAAACACCAAACCCCGTTAAGTTAGAAGACCTGGGTTCAAGACACCCACCCCACCCCACCCCAGGAGTGCAAACAAGGCCGGGAATCCCAGAAAAACGACGGCAAGTCCCTTCCATCATGGAGCTACCAAGCACTGCTACCTGGAGGTGTCCAGGCACGACAGGCGAGCAAACTGGAGGGACACGATCTCTACCCCTTTCCAAGGACCCCCAAAATCCTTCTCTCAAAAGAACCAAAGATAATCCTTCGGACGCTGAGGAATGCCTTTCCCGGACGGACTCTTTAAAAGAATGTTTCTACGGTGGCCTCCGCTTGCTCTTTCCTTCCCTCCTGCTTCCCTCTTCCCTTCCTTCCTTCCCTTCCCCCCTTCCCTTCCCCCCTTCCCTCTCCTCCCTCCTTCCTTCCCTCCTTCCTTTCTTCCCTTCTTCCTTTCTTCCCTTCTATCCTTCCTTCCCTTCTTTCCCTCCTTCCTTCCCTCCTTCTTTTCTTCCCTTCTATCCTTCCTTCCCTTCTTTCCCTCCTTCCTTCCCTCCTTCCTTTCTTCCCTTCTTCCTTTTTTCCCTTCTATCCTTCCTTCCCTTCTTTCCCTCCTTCCTTCCCTCCTTCCCTCTTTCCCTCCCTCCTTCCTTCCCTCCCTCCTTCCTTCCCTCCTTCCTTTCTTCCCTTCTATCCTTCCTTCCCTTCTTTCCCTCCTTCCTTCCCTTCTTCCTTTCTTCCCTTCTATCCTTCCTTCCCTTCTTTCCCTCCTTCCTTCCCTCCTTCCTTCCTTCCTTCCCTTCTTCCTTTCTTCCCTTCTATCCTTCCTTCTCTTCTTTCCCTCCTTCCTTCCCTCCTTCCCTTCTTCCTTTCTTCCCTTCTATCCTTCCTTCCCTTCTTTCCCTCCCTCCTTCCTTTCTTCCCTTCTATCCTTCCTTCCCTTCTTTCCCTCCTTCCTTCCCTCCTTCCTTCCCTCCTTCCTTTCTTCCCTTCTTCCTTTCTTCCCTTCTCTCCTTCCTTCCCTTCTTTCCCCCCTTCCCTCCCTCCCTCCCTCTCTTTCTTTCTTTCCTTTCCTTCCCTGGGACCCTAAGACCTACCGTTGTTGCAAAAGTTGCCCGAGCAGCACATGGCGTTGCGGAAACAGCGCTTGCGGCGTTTGCGGCAGGTCAGGCACACCAGCCCTCCTCCTCCTCCTCCTCCTCCGGAGACGCCCCCCCGGGCAGGGGTGGGGCAAAACTCGTCGGCGTTGCAATCCTCGTCCGCATCACACAAGGCGAGCTGCGAGAGGGGCAGAAGCGGAGGGGCAGGTGAGAGGCAAGCCAAGGGCCGTCCCCGGGCCACCCCCTCCCCTCCATCCCCAGCTCGGTCCCCGCCGCCTCCCTTTACCTTCTGCGAATCGCCGGCGCGGCTTTTATTGCTCCCGTCGTACATGGCCCCGCTGCCGCCGCTAAGCGAGGACCCGCCGCCGGGGGGCGGGTTCTTGATGGAGTTGGAGCCCAGGGCGTTGGCGTGGAAAGGGACGCCGGCGGCGGCGGTGCCGAACCAGGCGGAGAAGCAGAGCGCCGCGGCCACGGCCGTCCACGCCCGGCAGGATCCACGCCCGCGCAGCGCCAGCATCTTCGCCTTAAGCAACCTGCGGCAGGAGGAGGAGGAGGAGGAGGAGGAAGAGGAGGAAGGCGGCCAGCCGGTGCGCGGTTTCTTCTCCTCCCCTGAGTATCCTTGGAGGGACTCTGCGACGAATTGGGAAAGTCTCCGCTGGGGCCTTTGGCGCTGCTTTTATAGGCTCCACGCCTTTCGGATGCCCGCCTCTCCCGGGGGGAGGAGGAGGAGGAGGAGGAGGAGGAGGGCGCGCAGGATAAGCGAGGGTGGGGTTAGAAAAACGTGAAAGGGGGGGGGGTGAGAGGTAGGAGACCTCTCCCCAACGTCCCTTGCTCCTTCTATCTCTGCATTCAAAACACCCCCTCTTTTGAAAGGCAGCCAAGTCCCTATTTTGGACGGGGGGCTCCAAGAGGCCATCTGTGCCCTCCTCTCCCCAGAGGGACGAGGGACGCGGCGGCATCCCTCTCCACTCTGCAACACAAAGAGTCCCAAGGGGGGATGTGCGCACCCCTTGCCAGCACTCAGGTGACCCTGAGAGGACGCAGGTAAAGCCTCCAGGGGCGCGCAGGATAAGCGAGGGTGGGGTTAGAAAAACGTGAAAGGGGGGGGGGGGTGTTGAGAGGTACGAGACCTCTCCACAACGTCCCTTGCTCCTTCTACCTCTGCATTCAAAACACCTCCTCTTTTGAAAGGCAGCCAAGTCCCTATTTTGGACAGGGGGCTTCAAGAGGCCATCTGTGCCCTCCTCTCCACCGAGGGACGAGGGACGCGGCAGCATCCCTCTCCACTCTGCAACACAAACAGTCCCCAAGGGGGGCTGCGCACCCGTTGCCAGCACTCAGGTGACCCTGAGAGGACGCAGGTAAAGCCTCCAGGTGACCTTAACGCCCTGCTAAAAAAAAAAAAGAAGGCAATGGAGGGGGAAATATATAATATGTGTTAAATTTTAAAGCATGATTGCACTTGTATACTGTGGCTTTTTAATGTTAGTGTCAAAACAGAACAAACCGAATATATTGGAAGGTAATAGAAGTATACTGAAGGGAGGAGCTGAGTGAAAGAAGAAGGAGAGTGGAGAGGGTGAGAGAGAGGAGGAGGAGAAGGAAGGGAGGGAATGGATTAAGAGAGGGAGTGATAGGGTTAGGGTTAGATAGAGGGGGAGGGGAAGTAGGTGTAGAGGGGTATGAGAGAAGGAAGAATGAAAGTTGGAGGGGGTTGAAAGAGGGTGTACGGTGGGTCAAGGTGGTATATTTGGTTTGTATTTTAGGGGGCATTTTCTATATAAGTGAGGGCTGTGTCTATTACGCAATGTTATATGCCTCGGTTATGCACAGTAAACATGTGATTGTATAGAATGAAATGGAAATTTAAAAAAAAGAAGAAGAAGGCAAAATGCCCAGCTGTCTGCAAGGAGGATCAATCCTTCCGTGCCCCCCACCATCCAGTCAGAGCCGAAGAAGCTCCTTGGTTGAGAAGGGAAACGACGTCAAAGAAAAACCAGAAAGTCCAGCTGTTGCCTCTTGAAAAATAATAATAATAATAAAGCACCTTTGGGACGGGCGTTTGAGTTGGGGAGGGGGGAAATGTCTCTTTGACAATAAAGGAAAGGTTTTCCAAAATTGGGCACGGTTGCATTCCTGGAGAATCGGAGAAAAACCCCTTTGTTTTGGGCCCGAATCGCGACCCGTGTTCTCTAGTTGTTTCGGAGTTGTTTTGGAGGCGTTTCGGAGTCACACTCCGCGTCCTCACGCAATCAGGATCGGGGAGAATCAAGGCGGGGAAGGAAAAGAAAACGAGGCTTTTGGGTTCGCACGGATCTCTCTCTCTCTCTCTCTCTCTCTCTCTCTCTCTCTCTCTCTCTCTCTCTCTCTCTCTCTCTCTCTCTCTCTCTCTCTCTCTCTCTCTCCCTCCCTCCCTCCCTCCCTCCCTCCCTCTCTCTCTCTCTCTCTCACACACACACACACACTCACTCACTCACTCTCTCTCTCTCACACACACACGTTGCCATTCTTGCAGCTCTGTCCTAAAGTGGGTTTATTATACCAAAATTCAAGCCAATTACAATAAAAGGATAATTAATTAATTCCCCCCGGAAGCCTGGATAGATTTGCTCTCAGGGAAGAGCCTTAAAAAAGGACTTTAAATGGGTTCCGTTACTGCATTTGACTTCATAAAAAGTTGGACTTGACTATATTTTATTCAAAACAAAATCCTGGCGCGGGGGGGGGGTAGGGGCGCAGCATAAACACACCTTTGATGAGATCCCCTGCAGGTTTGTGGATTGCAAGCTCTTAAGTCTTCAGGCGAGGAAAAAACTCAAGAAACTCTCCCCCCCCCCCTCTCCTTTCCCGGCTTTCTTTTTAAAATCTATATTTTCAGTTCCAGAGCGTCGCCGTCTAACGGGGCTGGGAGTGGGGAACAGCTGGATGCTGCCCCCTTGATGTTGCATTGAGCCGCCTTGTTTCCACCGACATCCTCCACCAAAGGGGCGCGATTTCCATACACAAACACACACCCCACGCGAGAAAGAAACTGGCAGGGCCGGAAAGTGGGGTGGGGGGGGGCATCCTAATAATTTCTCTAGATGCTCTTGCTTCGCCAAGCCGGAGGAAAGGCGATAGACCCGCCTGTTTGGTAATCGCCGATTAAGGATGGAAGGAAGGGGCGAATGAATGAATGAATTGGCTCTTTGGCATTTGCAAAAAGGGAAGAAGTTGAATTAGCAGTTATAGCAATAGCAGTTAGGCTTATATACCGCTTCATAGGGCTTTCAGCCCTCTCTAAGCGGTTTACAGAGTCAGCATATCGCCCCCAACAACAATCCGGGTCCTCATTTCACCCACATAAGAGCCAAGGTGGCGCAGTGGTTAAATGCAGCACTGCAGGCTACTGCTAGTTCAGCAGGTCAGCGGTTCAAATCTCACCGGCTCAGGGTTGACTCAGCCTTCCATCCTTCCGAGGTGGGTAAAATGAGGACCCAGATTGTTGGGGGCAATATGCTGACTCTCTGTAAACCGCTTAGAGAGGCCTGAAAGGCCTATGAAGCGGTATATAAGTCTACTGCTATTGCTATTGCTATTGCTATTGCTATTGCCACCTCGGAAGGATGGAAGGCTGAGTCAACCCTGAGCCGGTGAGATCTGAACCGCTGAACTGCAGATAACAGTCAGCTGAAGTGGCCTGCAGTACTGCACCCTAACCACTGCACCACCTTGGCTCATTGCTCTCTCTCGCTTCTATCTCTGCCCTTTTGGGTTAATCGCGTTGGGTATTTTCCAGCCACCTCGGAAGGGTTTGGAATTGGCCAGCTAGCGGCTGATGAGCCACGGAAAGGTGGGGGGGGGGGGAGATCAAAAGCTTAGGAAGAGCTTTATGATTGGTTAGAAAAGGGATATAAAGTTTAAAAAGGAGAACATTACAGAATAAGCAATCCAGACGACACATTATTATATTAAAGGGAGGGGGGGGAGGGAAAAAGCATTAAGTATTAAGAAAAGTATTAAGAAAAGTATTAAGATACAAATATAGAACTTACAGAAATATAGAAATGATACAAGTGGATTTATGATAGGGGAATAATCTGTGGAAGAAGAATATGAAGCCGGGGATCGCTGGAATGCCACCCCGAAAATCCACCAGAGAGAAAGAAATCGAACAAGGGCAACAACGGAAGGAGAAAGGAAGAGGAGTGAAAAGAGGAAAGGGTGAAGGAGAGGAAGCAAGGGAGAGGAAAGAAGTGTAGGAGAGAGGGGAAGAAGTAGAAGAAGAGAGGAGGGGTGGGGGAGGGGAAGAAGAAGAAAAGAGGAAGGAGGAAAGAAGAAGGTAGAGAAGGGAGGATTGTTGCAAAACAAGGTGGAGATATCAAGAGATTCCAAGTGTGTCTTTTAGATTCTTAAGCAGATTGTGATAAATGCTAGAAGTCAACAGATAAATGTTAATAGTATCTATGAGAATGTATATTTGTGAACGTATATGGAAAGAAAAAAATAAAACTATTTTTTTTTTAAAGCCAAGGAAGAAGCTCTGAGCCAAATCATCCTTTCAAAGCTCTCTCTAAACCAAATAGCTTGATGGGCTCAGGTTGATGAGAAGCCCACTATCTTGATCCCCCACTTGGGTGGAGGCGAAAGGAGTTGTTAAACCTTGGAGGCAGTGGTGAAATTCAATTTTTTTACTACCGGTTCTGTGGTGTGGCTTGGTGGGCGTGGCAGGGGAAGGATACTGCAGGGTTCCACCACAAAACCGCGTTCGACTAAAGGGCGCTCAACGAAACCGCGTAGCTGACGTCATCACAGTGCGACAACAGCGCAGAGAAAAAAGCACGCTGTAAACGCTAAACCTAAAATTAACCCCTAAACCTAAACCTAACCCCCCTAAACCTAACCCTAAACCTAACCCTAAACCTAACCCTTAACCTAACCCTAAATCTAACCCTAAACCTAACCCTTAACCTAACGCTAAACCTAATCCTAACCCTTAACCTAACCCTAAACCTAACCCTAACCCTAACCCTTAACCTAACCCTAAACCTAACCCTAACCCTTAACCCAACCCTAAACCTAACCCTTACCTTAACTTGAATCGGCTTGCTTTCAAAGTGCTATTTAAAGCGCCCTTCTTTCTCCGCGCTCGCTGTTGTCGCCCTGTTGATGACATCAGTGACGCGGTTTCGTCGAGCGCGCTTTAGTCGAGCGTGGTTTTGTCGTGCCACGATACTGCAGAACTTCCATTCCCACCCCACTCCAGGGGAAGGATATTGCAAAATCCCTATTCCCACCCCACTCTGGGGCCAGCCAGAGGTGGTATTTGCCAGTTCTCTGAACTATTAAAAATTCCTGCTACCGGTTCTCCAGAACCTGTCACAACCTGCTGAATTTCACCCCGGCTTGGAGGTCTTCTAATCCAAGCCCCTGCTCAAGCAGGAGAACTATACCATCTCCGACAAGAGATTGCCCAGTCTCTTCTTTAAAAGTTCAGCAGCTTTTATCCCCAAGGATAGACAGGATAGCCACCATCTATTATGCTATGGAAACTTGATTTAGAAAAACAAAAAGGTGAGAACTGTAAAATGAAATGGGGAATGACCAATAGATTGGTTTCATGGGTGGCAGAGGAAAAAAAATATATTTCAATCTAGTGATCATTTAAAGGAAATATTTTATTTTTGTCTTGACTTTACAGCTTTTTTCACAATACGCTTCCCCAGAATGCCAAAACGAATGTGGCATTCTGACTCATTAAAGCAGTACTTGCTTTAGGGGGTATAAGTAGCTTCAGGATTATTACCTGGTGAGCCACAGAGATAAAGAGATAGCAATTTGCTCCTGGCTAATCTGAGTATCTCAGGCAGAAGGGGGACACAGAGCAGGAGTAGGCCTGGAAACACGGGAATATTTGGGAGCACAAATTACAACCTCTAGTATTGGTAAAGCTGGTCAGGGTAATGGGATACGAAGCCCAAGATATCTGAAAGGCATTCGGTTGCTAATTATTAAAGACTTTTTTAAAGTTAAATCCAGATGAGTCACTTTCCTAGACTACTTCGTCTCTTACTCACATGTAACAAAATTGCAACAGATGTAGGTTATATCATTCAAACTTCTTACTCACTGAATCTAAGCACAGATGGTTGTTTAGCCTTGACTTCTGCCACGGAGCAAAGGAGAACTCCCCATCCATTCATTGTTCATATTGTTAGAAAGCTTATTCTGTAATCCAGTCGAAATCGGCTTTCATATGATTTAAATCCAACATTCCCTATTCTGCATTCTGGAACAATGGAGAACAGGCCTTGGCCTGCTGTAGGATATCCTTCAAGGGATTTGAAGAATGGTGTCACATCCTTCTTAATCTCTTCAATTCTCAATTTCTTCATTCTCTCCTCATAGGACTTAATTTCTAATCCTGTGGCTTTCAGTTTCATCATGATACAACACTAAATATATCTCTAGGAACACAAACGCATGAGATGATTCAAGGTTGAGGTTCCAATAGGTAAGTTGCTTTTATTTCAGATTTGGAGGAATCTCTACGAGTGGTGAAGATCAGGTCTATGGAAGCTAGTCACATTCCTTTCTCATGGCTGGGGTTTAAATTGTGTGCCTTTTTCTGCCTTCCCACCAGTGGTGAGATTCAAACATTTTTAGTACCAGTTCTGTGGGTGTGGCTTGGTGGGTGTAGTGTGGCTTGGTGGGCGTGGCTTGGTGAGTGTGGCAGGGGAAGGATACTGCAAAATCCCCATTTCCACCCGACTCCAGGGGAAGGGAAAATCTCTATTCCCTCCCCACCCTACTAACCTGTTTTCCAGCTCCAAGTTCTCCTGTGCAGGGCAACAAAAGAAGACCCAGCTGATCAGCTGGAACTTGGAAGGCAGTGAATAGATGGGGGCGGAGACAGCCAGAGGTGGTACTTGTTGGTTCTCCGAACTACTCAAAATTTCGGCTACCGGTTTGCTAGAACCAGTCAGAGCTGGCTGAATACTGCCTCTGCTTCCCACCACTGTGTGAAAGTTGGTGTTCCATTTTTTCAGGAAAGCATTGTGGGAAGTTATCATCCAGCCCTCTCCCAGAAAAATGAAATATCCTAGGAAATATTGAAAAGGCAGAATATTTCTCTGGATATGAAAAGAAAGAAACATGTTTTAAAAGACAGAATAGTTGCCTGAAGCTTCCTGCCCATCCCCTCTGTTAATGGGCCATTAAGAAGGCCAAGCTAGTCCACTTCTACATAATAAAGACTTCTCCACTGCAGCTCCAGGGGGAAGGGATTAAGGAACTTTACCCAACTGACCACATGGCATCTGAGAACTCAACCAAATCTGGATTCAAAACACAGCCTAGAGAGTAGCCCCTGCATGGCCCTGTGGGAGTCTGACAACCAATCAGAATACATTTCTTACACAGGAACAGGAAGCAGAGAGGTGGGACTGAACAGGTTATAAAAAGCCTAGCAAGCCCCTCCCTCAGCCTTCTCTTCTTCTCCACCAACATTGAAGCATGTGATCACTTTTTCTGTTCAGGGCTCAAGCCATGTGGCCCTGTCCAACAATAAACCATCTTTCCAAGCAGCCTCCATGTCTCCAGTGTCTTTTTCCCCACTTGGAGCCGAACCCAGAAGGACATTTCTTTCATCAATATCTATGCAATTTTTTTGACAGCAAAAGAGATGCCTACAAAAATCAAGCCATGCTATTTCTTACAACATTCTATAGTAGCAAAAATGGTGATTTTGAAGAGCAGGATATGGTGGACATGACACTGTTGAACTTTCATATTGGAGACTGAGAATACCAGAGGGTGAGGATAACCATGGATAACCAAGAAGACATACCAATGGATTGTAGGTTAAACCCATTAACCCAGATTTCTCATGTAAGGCACAAAAGATCAAGTTCAAATTATCCTCCTTTGGGTGTATTGTGGAAAGAGCTAGCTCCCTGGAGAAGGCTCCAATGTTTGGAAAGGTTGAAGAAAAGAGAAGAGGGCAACCAAAAGAGGAGGACTAGAAGCATTAGAAGTACAGGTAGTCCTTGACTTACAACAGTTTGTTTAGTGACCATCCAAAGTTACAATGGCACTAAAAATATGGCCATTTTTCAGAGTTACGACCTTTGCAGCATCCCCAAAGCCATGTGACCGAAATTCAGATGCTTGGCAACTGGCTCATATTTATGACCGCTGCTGTGTCCTGGGGGGTCACATGATCTTCTTTTGCGACCTTCTTAACAAGCAAAAGCCAATGGGGGAAAGCCAGACTCACTTTACAACTGACTTATTAATTTATCGACTGCAGTGACTCACTTAACAACCATGGCAAAAAAGGCTGTAAAATGGGGCACAACTCCCTTAACCAAATGCCTCACTTAACCACAGAAATTTGGGGGGTCCATTGTGGCCGTAAGTCGAGGACTACCTAGACTAATTCAGCCCCCCCTTACTTTACATGGTGGTTCTGAGACGTACAAAGGCCCAGGACTGAAACTTGTTACACTCCAGTGGGTAGCCAATTTATCCCATATTTCTACGCCTTTTACATTCTTGATAAAGGTTTTCCTATTGATTAATAGCAATAGCAATAGCAGTTAGACTTATATACCGCTTCATAGGGCTTTCAGCCCTCTCTAAGTGGTTTACAGAGTCAGCATATTGCCCCCACAGTCTGGGTCCTCATTTCACCCACCTCGGAAGGCTGGAAGGCTGAGTCAACCCTGAGCCGGTGAGATTAGAACCGCTGAACTGCAGATAACAGTCAGCTGAAGTGGCCTGCAGTACTGCACCCTAACCACTCTGCCACCTCGGCTTATGCTGCTGCTCCTCCTGCTGTTCTTCTGGCCAGGTTAACTCTGGATTATCCTACCCTAGAAACGGGACCCTTGAGTGAAAGGAAGAAGAAAGCATCCAGAAACCAGCGCAGAAGGCCAGCAGCGCTGCCTAGAGACTAGACTAGAATTCTTCATTGGCCCAGTGTGTTA